>NC_060121.1:416981188-417284218 GCF_021461395.2 Schistocerca americana | reverse complement strand
GATGATGGAACGTCGGTTCACCATTTTGCGCCAGAAACAAAACGACAGTCGATGGAATGGCGCCATTCCCACTCTTCAGAGACGAAGAAATTTGAAGCAACTGCTTCCGCCAGTAAGGTAATGATCACCGTGTTGTGGGACTGTGAAGAGGTGATTCTCATTGATGTGATGCCAAGAGGCAAAAGAGAGTAATTCAGAAGCATATGTCAACGCATTAACAAAACTTGAGACACGCTTTTGGTGACTTCGGTGCTACAGCAACCTAGGATTCACACAGTGAATCCCTGGCTCCGCCACCAGGATAAGGATTGGTACCGACAGGGCATACACGCCCTTGTTCCGCGTTGGAGGAAGGCCATAGAACGGGATGGAGATTGCATGGAAAAACAGGATGTAGAAAAAGAAACCATTCTTTCAGCCACGTTTAAAATCTTGATTCCTTCTTGTAAATAATTCTCATTGTTTTCATAGAGAATTGTGAAGAAAAAAATGCGGTGCATTACTTTATGGGTAACCCTCGTAGTAGCGCAGAGGAAGTATGTTTTGTAACAAGTGCCTACGTTCAATGTTCCTTGTTAGCTTACTTACCTGAGAAGGTAGACTCGTTAGCACTCGTAATACAGTAGATTTTTTAGATATTTGGCTGTGATAGCAGTGAAAACAAAAATAAGTAATTGTAAAGTCCAGAAATGAGTAACAATATAGTTGTTAAAAGAAGTAACTGAATGAATTTGGAGCGTGATTTATGATGTGCACTTGCTGAAAACAACTGAAATATAAGAAAACAACTGAAATATAAAAAGTTTGGTAGACATAAGTATTACCAATTGTCTCATTAGTTTGTGACTTAATAAAACACCCACAAAACTAAATATCATTCATTTTTCACTGTTTTTAAAATAAAAGTGTTCAAAGGAAGGTCTTTCTCGTTCTGAAGTCTAGCTAAAGTTGGTGTAGGTGCGGGTAGTGTTATTAGGGGGAATGTGGGGTGAGGTGGGATGGGGGGGGTTACTGTTTAATATCTGGTTGCAGTCATGACTAAGAATCTAAGAAAATTTGGGAACCACTGATGTGCAGTGTCTATATTCATTGTCTAGCTAGATGTCTATAGACAGTCACTCTACAATGTACATAGATAGTCGCTCAACTTCGAACACAAGTGTGTACTTAAGTGACAGACATCAACTGTCCAGTTATTTTAATCGGACTGTAGAGATGGTGTTGCAAGGTTGTAACCTCCCAACAGTTTACTTCCGTAACGTCAGAATAATGAAATGTGACTAACCTCTGAATAAAATTGTGACTCACATATAACGTTTCAATAATTAATTGACGGTGAATGTAAACCGGTAAATTTTGGACGTCAGCATTGCTGCGTCATGGCCCTAAATATCATTCTGAATAAACTGAAAATTCTTACCTCAGTGAAGTCGCCGGATAACGCGTATATATCTGCTCCTACAAGAAATTTTTTTGGCACAGCCCAGTGCAATGCTGGCCGCTATATTTGTCATGTATAAAAAGAAACAACTGACTTTTCTTTACGATAATCGCGGTGACCATGGATAGGAGAAATTAGTAAAATCTTTAAATTCAGAGGAATGATTGTCAAAAGTTAATTTTATAAAAAAGATTATTATTAAAAGTTTGGTTCAAATGGCTCTGAGCACTATGGGACTTAACATCTGTGGTCATCAGTCCCCTAGAACTTACAAGGGGAGGCCGCCAATTTTGAAATTCAGATTCGATTCATACTGCGCATAATAAAAGCTCATGGCCAGAGGTGTAATGTGGCAAAGCACCAAGATGCACTTCTCAGCCGTTGTCGAGAAAATCGACAGTTAAAAGAAACCGTTTCGGTGAAATACTCTACGATTAATAATTTTCTACTGTGTCGTGGCGCAGCGGTAAGCACTCGGGTTCGTAATCCGAAGGTCGCCGGATCGAATCTCGCACCACGCAATTTTTTATTATTAGTTTTTTGTAATTGAAACATTAATGAATTGCTTATGCATGTTGGTGAAGGCGGATCGCTCTCCAATTGTACCGCCTCCATTTTTCCGTTTGTTTAACAGGGTGTACGGAAACTCTCACGTCCACACTGATTTTCGACGATGTTATAAGTTGCGCTAGGGACCGCATCTACCTTCTTTCGAAGTTAGAAGGCAAGTACGCTGTTATGCGGCGGCTCGTTTCGGCCCATTCAACATCTGTCCTTCAAGTGTAACGAGCAAGTAACGGAGTTTATATTTCATACCTGCCACAGCAAATTTGTGTTCGTGGGGTCTCTATTCTAATTCGAATGTTTGAGTTACGCTATACGTATTCGTTTCGGAATATCGTTTCTACGTCTTCCGTTAACTATACGTGGTTAACATTATGAAGACAATTAATAACATTTGTGAAATACAACTTTGTTTGCGGAAAACATAATGATGTTCGAAGTCGCCAGTTTTTCCACGACAAACGACTTTCAACAACTTGTTATATGCATAATTGTTGCAACTGATTGCCGTGAATTATATATATATAATCAGTGCGGACGTGAGAGCTTTAGTACACCCTGTTGAACAAACGGAAAAATGGAGGCGGTACAATTGGAGAGCCATCCGCCTTCACCAAGATGCATAAGCAATTCATTCATAGTTTGTTTTTTTTTTCTCTCGAATAACCCATTTGGAGGGTACGATGAATCAACTTTGGCTACTCTTCAATGTATTAGATTTCTTCAGTTTCCAAATTGCCTTCATCCTTTTAGAGTGTTGTTGTTAATAGTTTGTATATATATATATATATATATATATATATATATATATATATGAATTACAAAAAACTAATAATAAAAAAATTGCATGGCGCGAGATTCGATCCGGCGACTTTCGGATTACTAACCCGAGCGCTTACCGCTGCGCCACGACGCTGTAGAAAATTGTTACTCGTAGAGAGTATTTCACGGCAACGGTTTCGTTTAACTGTCGATTTTCTCGACAACGGCTGAGAAGTGCATCTTGGTGCTTTGCCACATTACACCTCTGGCCATGAGCTTTTATTATGCGCAGTATGAATCGAATCTGAATTTCACAATTGGCGGCCTCCCCATGTTAGAACTACTTAAACCTAACTAACTTAAGGACATCACACACATCCATGCCCGAGGCAGGCAGCGCGTGAGCAATCCATCGAAATTACATCCGCTCGAGTGCGCTAGCAATAAATTCCTTAGTCATGGACCTCTTACAAGGTGCTGGCATGACTAAATTTTTGTCTGTGTCGATTAGATGCCCGACCTGTGCGACACACGTCGTCCTGCTACACGCGGAAGAAGCGTGCAGCAAAACGGCGGCAGTTCCGCTCGGCGGTAATGTTGGCGTCAGCAGGGACAGCTGTCCGGCGGACAGTTGGGCCGGCAGCGTGGGAAAGCGACATCCGGGCAGCCGAGTGGCAGCAGGAGGTATCACGTCGTCCAGCGCGGTCCGGTGTCACCTCGGCTGATCCCGGAAGTCTAGGCGAAGCGCCGCCCGCCGCCCGCCGGTCACCTGCTTCCGTAATTGCCGCTGCGGTCTGCTTTGTCCCGCTTTGTCTCCGCCGCCATTGTCTGACGGTCTTTCGCACTCCTCCGCAGCGTCCTCGTCGTTGTCCTGCCGTAATTTCCCCGCCGTAACGGGAACTAACTCCGTGTGACATTACTCCTCTCGTGTCGCAGGCGGCCCAGCCGCTGCGTGAACAATGACGGCCGCGGGCCCGTTTTGTGCGAGTGTCGCACGCGTCGTGTCTTTCCCGGAACGCGGAGGAACGTCTTCATGTCGGAATGAATAGCTGCCTGGCTGCGTGTTTTTATTACGAGACACAATGAAACAGCACGGGGCGGCAAATACGCTTGGAGCACATTTCTTAGCTTTTGTGTCGCTCATAAATCTGGCTTTTATCCACGGACTTCATTGTCCTTGTGATGTGTCACAGAGACGCCGTTCTGGCAGGGCGCTGTCCTACCGCCGGCCTGTAGCCTTCCCATTTGTGGAGGCAAGCCTAGTGACGTCATAAGCAACGCCTCGGGCTGCAGTGGTGAGTGGCACGAGAGGCTACTTGCTGTTCATCATTAACCATCATCATTATCAACATCATTTAAGACTAATTATACCTTTCAGCGTTCAGTCTGGAGCATAGTCCCCTTTATAAAATTCCTCCATGATCCCTTATTCAGTGCTAACATTGGTGCCTCTTCTGATGTTAAGCCTATTGCTTCAAAATCATTCTTAACCGAATTCAGGTACCTTCTCCTTGGACTGCCCCGACTCCTCCTACCCTCTACTGCTGAACCCATGAGTCACTTGGGTAACCTTGCTTCTCCCATGCGTGTAACGTGACCCCACCATCTAAGCCTGTTTGCCCTGACTGCTACATCTATAGAGTTCATTCCCAGTTTTTCTTTGATTTCCTCATTGTGGACACCCTCCTGCCATTGTTCCCGTCTACTAGTACCTGCAATCATCGTAGCTACTTTCAAATCCGTAACCTCAACCTCCTTCCCCATGAACCATGCACCTTGCCGTTGGTGGGGAAGCTTGCGTGCCTCAGCGATGCAGATGGCCGTACCGTAGGTGCAACCACAACGGAGTGGTATCTGTAGAGAGGCCAGACAAACGTGTGGTTCCTGAAGAGGGGCAGCAGCCTTTTCAGTAGTTGCAGGGGCAACAGTCTGTATGATTGGTTTACCTGGCCTTGCAACATTAACCAAAACGGCCTTGCTGTGCTGGTACTGCGAACGGCTGAAAGCAAGGGGAAACTACGGCCCTAATTTTTCCCGAGGGCATGCAACTTTACTGTATGATTAAATGATGATGGCGTCCTCTTCGGTAAAATATTCCGGAGGTAAAATAGTCCCCCATTCGGATCTCCGGACGGGGACTACTCAAGAGGACGTCGTTATCAGGAAAAAGAAAACGGGCGTTCTACGGATCGGAGCGTGGAACGTCAGATTCCTTAACCGGGCAGGTAGATTAGAAAATTTAAAAAGGGAAATGGATAGGTTAAAGTTAGATATAGTGGGAATTAGTGGAGTTCGGTGGCAGGAGGAACAAGACTTTTGGTCAGGTGAATACAGGGTTATAAACACAAAATCAAATAGGGGTAATGCAGGAGTAGGTTTAACAATGAATAGAAAAATAGGAGTGCGGGTAAGCTATTACAAACAGCATAGTGAACGCATTATTGTGGCCAAGATAGACACGAAGCCCACGCCTATTACAGTAGTACAAGTTTCTATGCCAACTAGCTCTGCAGATGATGAAGAAATTGAAGCAATATATGATGAGATAAAAGAAATTATCCAGGTAGCGAAAATAGACGAAAATTTAATAGTCATGGGTGACTGGAATTCGAGAGTAGGAAAACGGAGAGAAGGAAACATAGGAGGTGAATATGGATTGGGGCTAAGAAATGAAAGAGGAAGCCACCTGGTAGAGTTTTGCACAAAGCATAACTTAATTATAGCTAACACTTGGTTCAAGAATCACGAAAGAAGGTTGTATACATGGAAGAATCCTGGAGATACTAGAAGGTATCAGATAGATTATATAATGGTCAGACAGAGATTTAGGAACCAGGTTTTAAATTGTAAGACATTTCCAGGGGCAGATGTGGACTCTGACCACAATCTATTGGTTATGAACTGTAGATTAAAACTGAAGAAACTGCAAAAAGGTGGGAATTTAAGGAGATGGGACCTGGATAAACTGAAAGAACCAGAGGTTGTACAGAGTTTCAGGGAGAGCATAAGGGAACAATTGACAGGAATGGGGGAAAGAAGTACAGTAGAAGAAGAATGGGTAGCCCTGAGGAATGAAGTAGTGAAGGCAGCAGAGGATCAAGTAGGTAAAAAGACGAGGGCTAGTAGAACTCCTTGGGTAACAGAAGAAATATTGAACTAAATTGATGAAAGGAGAAAATATAAAAATGCAGTAAATGAAGCAGGCAAAAAGGAATACAAACGTCTCAAAAATGAGATCGACAGGAAGTGCAAAATGGCTAAGCAGGGATAGCTAGAGGACAAATGTAAGGATGTGGAGGCTTATCTCACTAGGGGTAAGATAGATACAGCCTACAGGAAAATTAAAGAGACCTTTGGAGAAAAGAAAACCTCTTGTATGAATATCAAGAGCTCAGATGGAAACCCAGTTCCAAGCAAAGAAGGGAGAGCAGAAAGGTGGGGTTTTTTGGGTTGTTTTTGGGGAAGGAGACCAGACAGCAAGGTCATCGGTCTCATCGGATTAGAGAGGAAATTCGGCCGTGCCCTTTCAGAGGAACCATCCCGGCATTTGCCTGGAGTGATTGAGGGAAATCACGGAAAACCTAAATCAGGATGGCCGGACGCGGGATTGAACCGTCATCCTGCCGAATGCGAGTCCAGTGTCTAACAGAAAGGTGGAAGGAGTATATAGAGGGTCTATACAAGGGCGATGTACTTGAGGACAATATTATGGAAATGGAAGAGGATGTAGATGAAGAGGAAATGGGAGATACGATACTGCGTGAAGAGTTTGACAGAGCACTGAAAGACCTGAGTCGAAACAAAGCTCCGGGAGTAGACAACATTCCATTAGAACTACTGACGGCCTTGGGAGAGCCAGTCCTGACAAAACTGTACCATCTGGTGAGCAAGATGTATGAAACAGGCGAAATACCCTCAGACTTCAAGAAGAATATAATAATTCCAATCCCAAAGAAATCAGGTGTTGACAGATGTGAAAATTACCGAACTATCAGTTTAATAAGTCACAGATGCAAAATACTAACGCGAATTCTTTACAGACGAATGGAAAAACTGGTAGAAGCCGACCTCGGGGAAGATCAGTTTGGATTCCATAAAAATGTTGGAACACGTGAGGCAATGCTGACCTTACGACTTATCTTAGAAGGAAGATTAAGGAAAGGCAAACCTACGTTTCTAGCATTTGTAGACTTAGAGAAAGCTTTTGACAATGTTGACTGGAATACTCTCTTTCAAATTCTAAAGGTGGCAGGGTTAAAATGCAGGGAGCGAAAGGCTATTTACAGTTTGTACAGAAACCAGATGGCAGTTATAAGAGTCGAGGGGCATGAAAGGGAAGCAGTGGCTGGGAAGGGAGTGAGACAGGGTTGTAGCCTCTCCCCGATGTTATTCAATCTGTATATTGAGCAAGCAGTGAAGCAAACAAAAGAAAAATTCGAAGTAGGTATTAAAATGCATGGAGAAGAAATAAAAACTTTGAGGTTCGCCGATGACATTGTAATTCCAAAGGACTTGGAAGAGCGGTTGAACGGAATGGACAGTGTCTTGAAAGGAGGATATAAGATGAACATCAACAACAGCAAAACGAGGATAATGGAATGTGGTCGAATTAAGTCGGGTGATGGTGAGGGAATTAGATTAGGAAATGAGACACTTAAAGTAGTAAAGGAGTTTTGCTATTTAGGGAGCAAAATAACTGATGATGGTCGAAGTAGAGAGGATATAAAATGTAGACTGGCAATGGCAAGGAAAGCGTTTCTGAAGAAGAGAAATTTGTTAACATCGAGTATGGATTTAAGTGTCAGGAAGTCGTTTCTGAAAGTATTTGTATGGAGTGCAGCCATGTATGGAAGTGAAACATGGACGATAAATAGTTTGGACAAGAAGAGAATAGAAGCTTTCGAAATGTGGTGCTACAGAAGAATGCTGAAGATTAGATGGGTAGATCACATAACTAATGATGAAGTATTGAACAGAATTGGGGAGAAGAGGAGTATGTGGCACAACTTGACAAAAAGAAGGGACCGGTTAGTAGGATATGTTCTGAGGCATCAAGGGATCACAGATTTAGCATTGGAGGGCAGCGTGGAGGGTAAAAATCGTAGAGGGAGACCAAGAGATGAATACACTAAGCAGATTCAGAAGGATGTGGGTTGCAGTAAGTACTGGGAGATGAAGAAGCTTGCAGAGGATAGGGTAGCATGGAGAGCTGCATCAAACCAGTCTCAGGACTGAAGACCACAACAACAACAACAACAAACCTCAACCTTATTGATAAGGTAACCTGATTCCACCCAGCTTTCGCTCCCATACAACAAAGTTGGTTGAAAGATTGAACGGTGCTCAGATAACTTAGTCTTGGTACTGACTTCCTTCTTGCAGAAGAGAGTAGATCGTAGCTGAGCGCTCACTGCATTAGCTTTGCTACACCTCGCTTCCATTTCTTTCACTATGTTGCCATCCTGTGAGAATATACATCCTAAGTACTTGAAACCGTCCACCTGTTCTGACTTTGTTCCTCCTATTTGGCACTCAATCCATTTATCTCTCTTTCCCACTGACATTACTTTCGTTTTGGAAATGCTAATCTTCATACCATAGTCCTTACATTTCTGATCTAGCTCTGAAATATTACTTTGCAAACTTTCAATCGAATCTGCCATCACCACTAAATCATCCGCATATGCGAGGCTGCTTATTTTGTGTTCACATATCTTAATCTCACCCAGCCAGTCTATTGTTTTCAACATATGATAATATGAACTACAGTGGAGACAGGGTGCAGCCTTGTCTTATCCCTGAAACTAATCTGAACCATGAACTCAATTTAGCATCAACTCTAACTACTGCCTGACTATCTATGTAAAGACTTTTAATTGCTTGGAACAGTTTGCCTCCTATTCCATAATCTCGTAGAACAGACAAGAACTTCCTCCTAGGAACCCAGGCATATGACTTTTCTAGATCTATAAAGAATAGATACTGTACAATTCCCTGTTACAGTCGTAACACTTCTCCATTATTTGCCGTAAACTAAAGTTCTGGTCCTGACAACCTCTAAGATGTCTAAACCCACACTGATTTTCATCCAATTTGTCCTCAACTAGTACTCGCACTTTCCTTTCAACAATACTTGAGAAGATTTTACCCACAACGCTGATTAAAGAGATACCTCTGTAGTTGTTACAACATTTTCTGTTTCCATGTTTAAAGATTGGTGTGACTGTTGCTTTCGTCCAGTCTGATGGAACCTGTCCCGACTCGCACGCCATTTCAGTTATCCTGTGTAGCCATGTAAGACCTGACATTCCACTGTATTTGATGAGTTCCGACTTAATTTCATCCACCCCAGCCGCTTTATTGCACTGCAATCTATTGACCATTTTCTCCACTTCCTCAGATGTGATCCTATTTCCATCATCATTCCTATCCCATTGTACATCGAATCCGACGAAAAATCCAGAAAAGTTTTGGTCGTGCTTAATGTCAGCAAGCATCCAAAGTAATCGATTCAGAAGTTAAGGAACGTCGTGGTACCGGGATGGAAGAAAAGACTCAAATGATGAATTCGGTCTTGTGGAACACTTTTGCCGCTGGAGTTAATAATTCACACAATATTCTTCTTCCCAAGCATAGTGCGAACTCTTAAACGGCAGATATTGGAGTAAGTGATCGAAAAATGCGAATTTAACTACTATCGCTCAATGGAGGAAAGACGTCTGCATTGGATGAGATTCTACCGAGATACGCGAAAGAATTTACTTTCTTTCTGTCAAAAATTCATCGTAGTTTGCTGGAGTATCTAAGGGTACCAATTCGATCGGAAAAAGAAGCCCACGTAAATGACGTTTCTCGAAGAGATGCAGGCAATGTAGGCCCACAGCGCTGACATTAATCCATTCTAAAATCATGCAGTATTATTAAATTGGTGAAGAAATAAAATCCTGTCCACAAAAACCATCCTGGATTCCGTAAACAGAGATCTTTCAAATCACAGCCCGCGTTGCTTGGCCAAGAAAAACTGCGCACCGTAGACCAAAGGCGCCCACTTTGATTCCGTGTTCCTTGACCTCTGGAAGGAGCTCGATTCACTGTCGTTTAGTGGACCAAATGAAAGGTTATATAGCACAGAATCAGATTTTTGACTGATTTCAGGACTACATAGCGGAACTCAACACGTTGTTCTTAAAGGGACAGATGTTAAGGTAATGTCGAGAGTTCTCCAGGGAAGCGTTATGGCATCGTTAATGTGTAGGACACATATACATAAGCTAGTGGACAATATTGGAAGCTTCATGAGCCTGTTCGTAAATGATGCTACTGTCTACAGAATGTCTGCAACAGACAAAGACTGTAGCGAAATGCAGAAAGACGTGCGAAGGATCGATGACTGCTGCAGGCAGTTATAGTTGATTTTCAACATTAGTAAACGAAACGTATTGTGCATAAATAGTCGGAGAGGTCCATAATGACAATGGATTGGGCTGAACGGGTGAGTGATAATGGGCAAGTAGGAGTGAGTGGGTGAGAGACTTACAGGGGCGGACCAATGTGTGTGAGCGAGTTATAGTTAGTGGAGATTGTGGGACTTAGAGGTGAGCTGCACGTCATAAAGAGCGCTAACATGTTCGTATACCAAAATGTTTGGGATTACTTTAAAAGGTGCTGAGGAAGATAGAATGAGGCATCTGGTATTCCATTTTTTCAGCAATCTTTTAAATAAACAGGAACGTGTTCGCAATTTTTGTATTCCGATAGGAGCATTTTCAGCTGGTCAGTTAAAATTTAATACTGTAGTTTCCCATGTCCTGGAGAAGTTGTGTGTACTGCTGGAAGCGTTCGCAGAATCAAAGAAACTCATTGGATCCACCAAGGCTGTAATAATTATAATTCTCTCAATCCTGATTCTTCATTCTTCTTTCTCAAACATTCTATAAATAATTTTGCGTATTCCTTTACTTTATAATTTTTTCTTCAACTGTAATAATAATTAATGAGATATAATAATAATTAATTAGATCACAAAACTAAAACTGCAATTGATGTCTTGTAGTAAGTATGGGTGAAAAAACGACGGAAATAATTTTGCGTATTCCTTTATTTTATAATTTTTTCTTCAGCAGTAATAATAATTAATGAGATATAATAATAATTAATTATATCACAAAACTAAAACTGCAAGTGATGTCTTGTAGTAAGTATGGGTGAAAAAACGCCGCAAATCGGCCAGGTGGAGAATCAGGACTGAATGAACACATCTTCAGGGCCACACATAAGGGGAAATATGGACTAACAGCACTGGAAATCGCCACTGAAGGTGCTTCACAAATAAAAGAAGCGAAACGTGAATGGCAGAAACCAAACTGCCTTTTATTTAGTTGCTTAGACGAAATGTACTTCCATGAATTTTGAAGCAACTAATGAACAACGGGAAACGAAAAAAAGACTATAACAATTTCTATTGAAATACCATTATCTTTCGGAGCCTCCCATGTCTCCATATCATATCTCTCGTTTTAATGAAACTGAATGTTCGGATTCTGCAGTGGAAACTTCACTCCGTTTTTAATCGACACAGATACTCTGGAAAGGCTTTGAGCTGAGAGCGCTTTCGTGATGATACCGAGTAATTAACTAGACATGCAGTTTAAAAAAGTGTCACATATTACTTCAGGAGGTAGTACTGTCGAAAATGAAGAAAAGTTCCTGAAATGATGTGTCTGGAAACCAATACCTGTTGAGATAGAGGCCAGTCTCTCCTCTAATATCCATCTGCCTGTTTCGTAGAAGCACACTATAGGCAGTGCAGCATGTGGTTATCATGCATCCTGACACATCCTTCAGCCCTTCTTCGCAGTGAATCGCATTGTCAAACATGCCTGGCTCCATTTGGACTGCATCACACCCATTGATCACACACTCTTGGAACGCCCGCACACTGTCGATGGGCTGGGCATACACCAATGCCTTTAAATGACCCCGTATCTAGAAATCCCCACGGCTTCAGGTACGGTGAACGGAAGGCTATGTTACTGGACATCCTCAACCAATTGATAGCGTATGAAACGTTGTGGTGAGGTACCGTCGCACGATCTATAGAAAACATCGTGCATGAACGGCAGTCGTTGTGTGTCGGCAAGTTTAACGTTCTCCAATAGCGCCACGCCGCTCCAACAATGCGCACCACCCATCTACCCGTTCTTAAAATCTGCAAAAATTCTGGGATACTGTAACCCTCTTCAGGCACGTTAGGTACCAGATCATCCGTCTGAGCGATCTCCGGAGTTGCTACAGTTCGTATTTAGGAGTATATTGCACGTGTCCGTATCCGTACACAAGGGCCGTAAGCTCCGCGATCTGGCTCAGACAGGGCAATCGGGGTCGACTGATCGCCCCGTCAACTGTCAATGTGGTCATGTGGATGCAGGGTGGAGAGGCGTGGGGGTGGCACACCGCCCTCCCGGCCGTTGTCGGCTGTCTTGTTCCTGGAGCCGCTATCTCTCACTCAAGCATCACGAAGCTGAGTGCATCTCACTCATCCCACTAAGGCAAAAATCCCTGGCAGTACCAGGAATCGAACCCGTGTCCTCTGCATAGCTGCCAGACTCGCTGACCACTCAGCTATGGAGACGGCCTGCATGGCTCTATGATTCTCTTTTAGTCAGTTACTCCTCCTTGTTTCGCACCTATCTACATCCACTTACATACTCCACAAGCCACGATATGGCCCGTGGTTGGGGGTATGTTGCGCCATTACTAATCATTTCCTTTCCTGTTCCACTCGCAAATAGGGCGAAGGGAAAACGAGTGTCTATATGCTTTCGTAGGTCCTTACGCGAAATGCACGTTGGCAGCATTATGATCGTTCTGCAGTGAGCTTCAATGGCCGGCTCTCTAAATTATCTCAGTGGCGTTCCTCGAAAAGAACGTCGTCTTTCCTCCAGGGTTTCCCATTTGAGTTTCCAAAGCGTCTCCATAATACCTGCGTGTTGATCGAACCTACCGATAAAAAAATCCAGCAACCTGCCTCAATTGTTTCCATATCTTCCTTTAATCTTAACTGTTAGGAACCCAGATACTCGAACAGTGCTCAAGAATAGGTCACACTAGTGTCCTATGTGCGTCTCCTTTACAGGTGAACCACACTTTCCCAAAATTCTTCCAGTAAACTGAAGTCGACCAGTTGATCTCACCACTAGAAACCTTACACCCTCCTTCCATTTCATATCGCTTTGCAACCTTACACCTAGGTATTTAATCATCGACCAGACTGTGTCGAGTAGTCATCTTCTATCCTGCTACAGTCACTCAAAGACCTATTCCTGTACACCGCGGCGTCATCAGCAAAGAAGGTTCTTTCACACTTTCGTGGGGAACTGCTGATGATGTCCCTGTCTCCGATGGGTACTCGCTGTAGAGGACAACATACTAAGTTCTACTACTTAAGAAGTCTTCGGGCCACACACATATTTGGGAACTTATTCCATATGCTCATACCTTCGTTAACAGTCGACAGCGGCGCAGCGTGTCAAACACTTTTAGGAAATCTAGGAATGTGGAATCTGCCTGTTATCCTTCATCCACAGTTCGCGGGATATGTGAAAAGAGGGCAGTTTGAGCTTCGCACGAGTGATGGTTTCTAAAACCGTGCGTATTTGTGGACAGAAGCTTCTCAGTCTCAATGGACTTGATTATATTCGAACTGAGAATATCTTCGAGAACTCTGGAGCAAACCGATGTTAGGAGTATCGCGGTACATGCAAGCTAACTAATTGGACAGCCCGGTAGAGTACTAATCGTAAACGTTGAAAGGGTCCTGTAGGCCCCTTTCACTATCGTTTTATTTGCTTTCCAGTGATACAAAACTCTCTGGCATGCGTGAGCGAATGAATGTGGGTGTGTTCAAATGTTCAAATGTTCAAATGTGTGTGAAATCTTATGGGACTTAACTACTAAGGTCATCAGTCCCTAAGTTTACACACTACTTAACCTAAATTATCCTAAGGACAAACACACACACCCATGCCCGAGGGAGGACTCGAACCTCCGCCGGGACCAGTCGCATAGTCAATGACTGCAGCGCCCTAGACCGCTCGGCTAACCCCGCGCGGCGAATATGGGTGTGTTTCATGTTGCTGTACGGTGGTTTAGTCTGCTGCAGAGAATGAGCAGTAGTCGTAAAGAATGGCCAACCCCTGTAGTTTTCAGGTAGGCGAAGAGGTTTGGTCTCCTTGCGTGAAAGTTACCTGTGTTAGGTTGGTGGCGGAAGCCTCATCTCTGGGTTTTCCTGGCCACGGAATCGCGTGTGAGACGTTGGAGTGGGTGAGACGGTCAGTCTGCTTCCAGCGCGCCGAGGGTCTGCAGTCGAGCTCTCTTCGAAGGACGGTGAGTTGGTTTAACCGCGTGGCGTAGCGAGAGGAGAGCTTTTAGCTTTTGGTCTCGCGTCTCGTGTTAAAAAGCTTGTTTAACCTTGTCGCAGCAAGGAATGCAAGGCTTCTGCAGACTTTCAGTTTGATTCGTAATGCACTTTGATCTGTAAGAAGAACGTAACACAAACGTGTTGCATATGTAAGAAGTGCGCCCTCGGTTCAGTGTGAATGTTTGTCTGCCTGCAATTGCGTCTGTGTACGTTCTAATCTTCCCTGAATCTTAATAATTTTGCCTCTTCGTGAATTTTCATTGTCTCATTTACCTTATGTCCGTTGGAAGCCATCCACGTGGTTTAATATTAGAGTTTTTTGGCTCAGTGCCATCACCCTTTGTCTATTCAAATATGCCTTCTGAAAAATGTTAATTGTTCGCGGCTGCGTGGTATAATGTGATTAAAACTTGGCCACCGAATGTAGGAATTGTCTCTCCGCAAACCTCGTGGGCATACGAGTGTGTTGTGAATCGTGTACCGTTCCACAAGAAATTGTACTTAGTCACCAGGCAACAGGAGCTGTGTATATGTATTACATCAATGTTTTAAGGAATAAACAATTTTGCCACCAATCTTATCCTGTGTACCAATGTTACGTCTCTATTACCTACGCCATTTACCTTGTAGTTGCCTTGTTAGCCCATCCATAGCGTTTCCATGTGCACAGGTCCAATAATCAGTGTTCCCTTTTTATTTAAAACAAATTCTTTAGACTAGATGTTGTTTCCAGGAGCGCTGCTGCAAGCTGCTCTTATGCACAGTGTAGACGCATTATTTACTTTATTTTAATATTTGATTCGCGTGAACAATGCCTGGACCAAACTACACTACTGGCCGTTAAAAATGCTACACCACGAAGATGGCGTGCTACAGACGCGAAATTTAACCGACAGGAAGAAGATGCGTTGATATACAAATGATTAGCTTTTCAGAGCATTCACACGAGGTTGGCGGCGGTGGCGACACCTACAACGTGCTGACTTGAGGAAAGTTTCCAACCGATTTCTCATACAAAAACAGCAGTTGACCGGCGTTGCCTGGTGAAACGTTGTTGTGATGCCTCGTGTAAGGAGGATAAATGCGTACCATCACATTTCCGACTTTGATAAAGGTCGGATTGTAGCCTATCGCGATTGCGGTTTATCGTATTGCGACATTGCTGTTCGCGTTGTTCGAGATCCAGTGACTGTTAGCAGAATATGGAATCGGTGGGTTCAGGAGGGTAATACGGAACGTCGTGCTAGATCCCAATGGCCTCGTATCAGTAGCAGTCGAGATGGCATCTTATCCGCATGGCTGTAACGGATCGTGCAGCCACGTCTAGATCCCTGAGTCAACAGGTGGGGACGTTTGCAAGACAACAACCATCTACACGAACAGTTCGACGACGTTTGCAGCAGCATGGACTATCAGCTCGGAGACCATGGCTGCGGTTACCCTTGACGCTGCACCACAGACAGGAGCGCCTGCGATGGTGTACTCAACGACGAACCTGGGTGCACGAATGAGAAAACGTTATTTTTTCGGATGAATCCAGGTTCTGTTTACTGCATCATGATGGTCGCATCCGTGTTTGGCGACATCGCGGTGAACGCATATTGGAAGCGTGTATTCGTCGTCGCCATACTGGCGTATCACCCGGCGTGATGGTATGGGGTGCTATTGGTTACACGTCTCGGTCACCTCTTGTTGGCATTGACGGCACTTTGAACAGTGGAGGTTACATTTCAGATGTGTTACGACCCGTGGCTCTACCCTTCATTCGATCCCTGCTAAACGCTACATTTCTGCAGGATAATGCACGGCCGCATGTTGCAGGTCCTGTACGGGCCTTTTTGGATACAGAAAATGTTCGGCTACAGCCCTGGCCAGCACATTCTCCAGATCTGTCACCAATTGAAAATGTCTGCTCAATGGTGGCAGAGCAACTGGCTCGTCACAATACGCCAGTCACTACTGTTGGTGAACTGTGGTATCGTGTTGAAGCTGCATGGGCAGCTGTACCTGTACAGGCCATCCAAGCTCTGTTTGACTCAGTGCCAAGGTGTATCAAGGCCGTTGTTACGGCCAGAGGTGGTTGTTGTGGGTACTGATTTCTCGGGATCTATGGACTCAAATTGCGTGAAAATGTAATCACATGTCAGTTCTAGTATAATATATTTGTCCAATGAATACCCGTTTATCATCTGCATTTGTACTTGTTGTAGCAATATTAATGGCCAGTAATGTAGTAACTACATCCCATTCTTTACGAGTGATGGTACAATGAACGTTCTCTTATCATTCTTATTTCTTATGATTAAATTAATTAATTTTCTGATTCAGCCAAATCCTGTATTTGTCGTGTGGCTAGAGTTGGTGACGACCCAATCTTTTACGTTGATTTCAGTGTCAGATAGCATTTTCTTACTCAAAGTTAGCTTCACGCATCTTACACATAGGACCAACTTTCTTCGCAACTTGGACATAGTGACCATGACGCAAGCTAACTTACAACGATTATTAGGGGTTAAGTAAATTCCGATGCTTTTCTGGAGTGGCGTGTAGACAGTGCTGCTCAGCAGTGGATCTGACGGTGGCGGCGCCGCTGTTGCAGGGTGGCTGCGGTGCGCGAGCTGGTGGCGGCGGTGCGCGAGGCGTACCCCGGCGAGCAGGTGGACTGGCCCATGGTGCACGACGCGGGCTGCACCTGCGACGACACCGAGCTGCCGCACCACGTCACCACGCGGCCAGACATCGAGCGCCTGGTCGCCGTCGTCTTCCGGCCGCTGCTCGGCCGCCTCCCGGGCAAACCCACCATCGTCACCATCTCCAGGTAGGGCCCGCGTCTCGCGGCTGGCTGTATCACTGCGCCCACGTGCGTGTGCCGCTGTTGTCAGTGACCGCTGTTTACAGCTGTTACAGCGCACGTGTACCCCTGGCACGAAAAACAGATTCCCGATAGAGATTTGATAGTATCCATCTTAGCCCGCTCAGTTGGACGTGCAGTCTAACGCACGGCTTTCCTGGCGGGAAGGAGCGCCTGACACAAATCCGCCGGGCGGATTCGTGCCGGGGTCCGGTGATTCGGCCAGTCTGTCGATGGTTTTTAGGCGGTTTTCCATCTGCCTCGGAGAATGCGGGCTGGTACCCCTTAATCCGCCTCAGTTACACTATGTCGGCGATTTCTGCGCAAACGAGTTTTCCACGTACGCGTGCACCACCATTACTCTACCACGCAAACATAGGGGTTACACTCGTCTGGTGTGAGATGTTTCCTGGGGGGGTCCACTGGGTGCCGAACCGCACAATAACCCTGGGTCCGGTGTGGGGCGGCGGAGGGGTGAAGTGGACTGCGGTAGTCGTCGTGGGGTTGTGGAGCACTGCGGCTGCGGCGGGGAAGGACCTTCTCTATCGTTCCTAGGTCCCCGGTTAACATACGGTACATACAAAACCCATCTTAACTAACTGTCTTTATGCGTCAACTGCAAAGTTCAGGATACAGATGAACAACGGCTACATTTTGGGCCAGTGGGAGAGCGTCAGATTTTGGCTCTCTGTTTACGGGAGTCACCCGCTTCTGTCGATTGACGCACTCCCCTCAACCAGGGCGATGTGTGTTACCCTAGGACGAAACATAACGCCATCATGTGGATCAGAGGCCACGTGATTCATTATTTGTTTGGAGGTGTTGTCATAGGTGTAACGAATGTTTGGAACAATTTAAACGATACGATACAATATTTTAGTGCCTGTGTATTCTGAATTACGCTGAAAAGTTCCTTTGGGCATGCATGTATGTACAAAGGAACATTGCATCGTAATTCAGAGTAACACAGGCACTGCATTATCGTATTTATCTGCCGGCACAGGGAAAGCGACTTTCAATTAAAATGTCTCACCCGTACGGGAATATACAGAGTGTTTATAAATGAATATCGGGGTTTTAACGCTTTGTAATATTTATTACATTAAACTTACAGTTATAAGTGATATGTCAAATGAAAGAGCAAGTCAAACAGTTTTACCAAGAACCTTATAAATGTTCAATGTGAGCACCATTTGTCACGTTGCACACATCAAGTCTGTATCCGAGTTTTTCCCAAGCGCTGGATAGGCCGCAAGGGGCCCAATGACAGGGCTTGCTTTGCATGGCCTCCACGTTCACCCGAACTAACGCCATGCGATTTTTTCCTTTGGGGCTTCATCAAGGATCGTGTGTACGTGCCTCCGCTACCAGCAGACCTCCCTGAATTAAGAAACCGGATTGAAGCAACTGTCGCTACAATCACTGAAAACGCACTTATCAACGTTTGGGAAGAACTCGGTTACAGACTTGATGTGTGCCGTGTTACAAATGGTGCTCACATTGAACATTTATAAGGTTCTTGGTAAAATTGTTTGAGTTGCTCTTTCATTTGACATATCATTTATAACTGTAAGTTTAATATAATAAATATTATAAAGCGTAAAAACCCTGATATTCGTTAACAAACACCCTGTGCATAATGGATATACGAATACAGGTCGTAGACGCATGGTTGACGACATATTGAAATTTGGGTCTGGCCGTCAGTCGTGCACGGATAGCCAAATGGTACCGGCACTCTAGCTCAGCATGTCCGGTCAGAGGGTTAGCCGTCCTCTTTAATAAAAAACTGAGTTAAAGGAACGACGATGAACTTGAACAATCGTCATGGGACGTCCGCCCCGAACAAATAGAACGAAGAATTGCGAACAAAATGAGAGCAAGGAAAAAATAGAAAGAAAAATGGTAAGGCGACCGATGGCGATACGCGGCAGATCCCGGTTCGTATCTCGATCTAGAATAAATTTTCATTGTCGTCATTCCATTCAACGGCTGATGGTTGTCCATATTCGCAATTGCGAATACATTTAATGAATTTAAACGCTCGTCATTGTGCTATTGTGAAAAATCGTAATTACATCCGATGCCTTTCGGACTTCTTGCAGAGCATCCTCCTTTATCGGCACGGCAGGTGGATCATTCATGGCAGAAGATGAGCTTGATACACCCACACGTACATGATTAAACAGATAACGGTACCTACACGACATTACAGGAAGAAATGCCATGAAGATAGGATGGCGACGTTCGTGGAGTATCGACCCCGCGTGGGAAGTTTTCAGAAGTGTTCCATTGTGTTTGCTCCCTTTCTTTTTTTTCTCGCACTTAGCACGTATCCCCTCTTTCTTAAAATCACAGATGGAGAAGTCGGATTCATTTTCTATCAGTAATGAGTATTCTCCTGTGGTCATTTAATCCTTCCATTTCTTCCTGTTTGGCGACACAAACTTTGTGGCCGGGCCTCGTATATTGACCCCTACCCAGTTTGCCCCTGTTACCATAAAAAAAACCGAGAGCGTCTTTGACTAGTAACCAAAACGTCCAGGGTCACGGGTACGAACCTCGTTACTGCTTAAATTTTGAATAAAAATAATCAGCAATGGCTCTCGTAGACTTTCGGCCTGAGAAGTCATCCTCGTTCTGCCAACGTATTTGTCAAAGAGGATGGAGAGACGGACGGAGGTTCTGCACTTGGGATGGCAAATTGCCCCTAAAAGGAGGAAAAATAAGCAATGATCAATGGAAACCACTGCATTAAAGACACACAGTGCGTATCCACAGGACACATGGTCTATGCAAAAGATTCCGGGCTAGTCCCCCATTCGGATCCCCGGGAGAGGACTCCCAAGGGGGAGGTGACGATAAAAAAATGTCTCAATAACCAATGAATGGGTAACGTTCTACGAGTCGGGGCGTGGATTGTCAGAAATTTGAATGTGGTAGAGAAGCTAGAAAATCTGAAAAGGGAAATACTAACGCTCAATCTAGGTATATGGGGGTCACTGAAGTGAAATTGAAGGAAGACAAGGATTTCTGGTCAGAGGAGAAAAAGGTAAAATCAGCAGCAGAAGAAAATGATATAACGGGAGTAGGATTCATTATGAACAGAAAGGTAGGGCAATTTACGTTTCGCTCAAGTACCACGAAGACAATATAAGAGAAATCTGCGTCTTACGGTGAGAGGCACCCACATGCCTTGCTCATACTGTGGCATCAAGCAGTCAGGCCTGCAAGATGAGTGGTCTGCCAAGCGAGTGGATTCATTCTTATTTATCGAGTAACATGAACTCTCGTACTCACAATTAAGTTACAAATTATCCTCCTATATGAATAATACGCAACGGAAACGCACATCTGACTATCAGTAATTTACAGAACTCTGACTGTTCACTACGCACTGGCAATACCATATTTTCTTTTTTTTATTTAACGGCTTTTATCAACACCTGGCCATCGCACTGAATATGAGTGGCGCACACATTATAAATTCTGGATGTCATGACAACATAAAATTCGAAGGAAAAGGCCACCAATCTTTTTCTTTTCACTATCTTATTTATTACGATAAATTCTATAACCTACACACACAAATTCTATAACCTACAACAATAACACATGAGAAATTCCGCCCAGTGGGCATGGCTTTACATTGGTGATTCTCTACCTTATGGTCTCGTAATTATTTAACGCTACAGTGCACTTTCTGGATAGGATGGTGGATCTTTTGCTATACCTCACACTTCGACTCTCACAACCATCATCACGAAACTTTCCTCCAGACCGAGTGGTACAAAAGGAACACACATAACCCGCTACCTCTGAAACTACCTTGCTACTCTCCCATGCAAACCACACATACTCAAATTACATGACATACACCACACTACAACATGAAATACAACACAGGGAATAGTCACAACATTATCACTTTCAGCTTTCCCACTTCAATTAATATTTATCCCAGTTTCACACGACACTGCCCCACTTCGTAATTCTACTTTCCTACTATGAACTCTGGAGATATATGCACGTATTTCTGTGCAATGCAAGCCAAGTGGCGTTGCTGGATAGACGGCTGACTCACCTTGCTTCTCTCTCAGAGTATTATAGTTTGAATCCAGCGTCACACGGAAACATATCACGCAAAGTAATATTAAGAACATATTCATCATACACACGAGTCCTCAACTGATACCATGGACGAGTACTTCTCTTTATCCTTTGTCTCATACACAGATTGAGACTCACACAGTACTCACCACGTGGAAGTACTCGCCTCTAATTTCAAGTCCTGCACACGCTATTTCTTAAATACTTCAACTTATAGTACACACGCTAGTAATTCAGCTTAACTTAAGCACACAGAAGTATTTCAACTTATTGCTACACGTGGTTTCATTGTGACCGTTGGTCACTTCCGAAGATTACTACGATCCCATTAATATTACCTGCCTGACATTTAATTCTCCCCACAAAAGTTCCTGAAATAGAGAAATTATTATTTCAAACTACTCTTAAGTACTCCACATGCGTACCATGTCTCCACTCTTTTGTCTTTACGGAGCACACCTAAGACAGGTCCTAACAGCACAAGTTCCAGCGGCAGAGTGCTGAAACATGGTCGTTCTTCAGGCCCTCTCACATCTCTGCCCAAGTGGGGGAGCACCTTGCTACCGTATTGGTCAGCCACATTTCAGGCGCTCAAAGCTCAGGTAAATTTCATCTCTTTGGTCCCACCAAAGGTGGCCAAAGGATCGTCTCAAAGATGATCATATATTCACATTCACTATCTGCGGTTAGCAGACGACCATACATTCATTCATTTCACAGATCTCACCAAACTGGATGTAGGGATTTATTTTGTGGGAGTGCACATGTGATCAATTAAATAAATAAATTGTCATTCTTTCCCACACTGGTATCCGGCTTCGCTGTATTAATTGAAATTGAGTTATTTTACAAAAAAAATGTGTTGTTCTGACAAAAATAATGAAGTATGTTGTACCTATTTTCAATGTCGGGCGGTACTGTACCCTTTCAACGGAAGCATAGAGACAGTCATTTTGCCCTCGCTCCATTTGCGGATGGGGCAGGAAAGGGAATGACTAGCGGTAGTACAAGGAACCCTCTGTTTTACACTGTATGGTGGATAGCAGAGTCTCTGTGTAGATGTAGATGTAAAGGAAGAGACGCCACAGGTCCTTTAGGTATACCACATTCAACTGAAACTAATTATTGATAATAAGAACTTTTTCATCTTGAGTCATCAGTCTTCTGAATGGCTTGATGCGGCACGTTGCGAATCCCTTTCTGCGGCAATCTCTTCATTTCATGGCAGTGCTTGAATCCTATGTCCTCAGTATGTGCTAAAAGTATTAATCCAATATTTGTCTTCTCCAACAATATTTAACCTCCAAAGTTCCAGCTAGTTATTACCTGATGCCTTAACAATACATTTCATCCTACCCTTTCTTTTCAGTGCCTCCATTTGTTCTTCAGACAACCTCCTCATTCCTTATCTAATCAGTCCACCCGATTTTCAACATTCTTCTGCAGCGCCACATCTCGAACGTTTCGATTCTCTTCTATTCCGGTTTTCCCACTGTTCATCATTCACTTCAAACGATTCTGTGCTCCAAACGTACATTCGTAAAAATTTCTTCTTCGAATTAACGCCTGTGTTTGACATCATAAAACTTATTTCGGCCGGGAGTGCTTTATTTGTCTGGTAAATTGCTTTTCATGTCCTCCTTGCTTCGTTAGTCATTAGTAATTTGGCTTTCAAAGCAGCAGTATTCTTTAAATTCGCCTACTTCGTGATCACCAATTTTCATGTTCAATTTCTCGCTATTCTCATTTCTGCTAATTATCATTACTTTTATCTTTTTCCGGTTCATCCTCAGTCCATATTCCGCACTCATCATATGGTTTATTCCGTTTAACAGATCCTGTAATTCTTCTTCACTCTCATGCTGTGCAACACCCATCTTTCCCTATAGTTTACTTCTACTTTTCTCACGATTTCGAAACCCTTGCACCATTTCATATTGTCGATAGCTTTTTCTAGATCGACAGATCCTATGAGCGTATCTTGATTTTTCTTTAGTCTTTCTTCCATTATCAAGCGCAGAGTCAGAACCGCCTCTATGATGCCTTTACCTTTCCTAAAGTCAAACTGATCGTCATCGAACAGGTCCTCAATTTTCTTTTCCATTCATCTGTATATTATTCTTGTCATCAACTTGAATGCATGAGATGTTACTCTCATTGTGCTATGGTATTCTCACTATCTGCCATTGCTATTATCGGAATTGTGTGAATTATATTATTCTGAAAGCCTTGAGGGTACGTTACCAGTGTCATAGATTCTGCACACTAACTTGAATTAATAGTTTGGTTGCCAATTCCCCAATGATGTTAGAAATTTCAGTGGAATGTTATCTATACCTTCTGCGTTATTTAATCTCAAGTCTTCCAGAGCTCTTTTTAAATTCTGACTCTTCCTTATCGATTCCCGTTTCTTCTTCTATCAAGTCATCCGACAAGTTGTCCACCTTTTAGAGGCCTTCAGTGTACTATTTCCACCTATCCGCTCTTTCCTTTACGTTTAACAGCGAAGTTCCCAATGCACGGTTAATGTTACCAACCTTGCCTTTAGTTTCACCTAAGGATGTTTTTGTCCTTTCTGTATGCTGAGTGAGTCCTCCCACCTATTACTTCTGTTTCCACTTCTTCACATTTTACCTGCAGCCATTTCCTCTCGGCTGCCCTGTTCTCCCCACTTACTTCATCTCTAAGTGATTTATATCGGTGTATCCCAGTCTTTCCGTGAACATTTTTGTACTTTCTCCTTTCATCAATCAACTGAAGTATTTCTTCTGTCATCCAAGGTTTCTTTGGAGCTACTCGAATAGTTATCAAAGTGTGGCTACATTTATAGCTTCTGTAGTTTTAGAAAAAAACCTCCCACTGTATTCCGTAGAATAAACTATTTGAAAATCTGAAGGTAAGACAGAAAATATAGAGGGAGCAATAGATCATCAGACACTTGTGCAGAAACCAGACTGCCAATATAAGAGGCGAGGGATATGAAATGGAGACAGCAGATAAGAAATGAATGAGACAGGTTCTTAGCCTAGCCGCCATGCTGTTCAGTCTGCAGAGGAAGTAGTAAATAAAATCAAAGTCAAATTTTAAAAAGAAATTGAAGTTCGAGGAGAGGAAACGACATATTTAAGGTTTGTCGATGACACTGTAATTCTGACAGGGACGGAATAGGACTTCGAAAGACAGTGCATTGAAGTGGATGAACATCAGTAAAAGTGAAACAAGGGTAGCGGAGTGTAGTCAAATTAAATCAAGCGACTCTGAGGAAATTATACTAGAAAATCGAACACAAAAATTAGTAACGAGTTTTGCTGTTTGGGCAGCAAGATGTCTGAGGACGGCAGCAGTAAGGAGGATGCACGAGTAAAGTGTAGGCTTTCAATACTAAGAAAACCTTTTCTGAAAAAAGAGAGAAGCGTTAATTTCTAATCTTCTTCTTTTTTTATTCTTCTGCATGCTTTAAGCCTTGCTCGAGCTCTTAAAACTACGTTTGATCCTTTCATCCTTTTGATGGTCTTCCAATGCATTTTTTACCTGGCGGATCATATTGCCAAAAATATTGTGGTGATAACTCCTCCATTCGCAAGAAATAGGATATTAATTTTTGACTATTCTCTTCCACCTCTTCGTTTATATTACATATTTTCAATTCCTGCCTAATAGCCACATTTCTTTTATAATCTAACTTTGTATATCCTGCTATGTTCCTGAGGGACCTCATTTCGTTGGCCTGTATTCTTATTTTATCTTTTATTTTTTTCATTACCCTAGATACATTCCCATATAGAAATGTTGGTACCAACATAACTTTAGTTTAATACGAGTTTATGTGCCTACTTTTTTTTTGAAAGGTTCTCTGATAGTACCCTTTAGGTAATTATACTTCTCAGTTTTGACTTTTTGTTCCTGGTCTCCTCTGTTCGTTGGCTTGGCTCCTAAAAATTTAAATCTAACTACACTATGCGATCAAAAGCATCCGGACACTCCCAAAACATACGTTTTTCATATTAAGTGCATTCTGCTGCCACCTACGGCCAGGTACTCTATATCAGAGACTTTAGTAGTCATTATACATCGTGAGAGAGCAGAATGGGGAACTCAGCGGAACTCACGGACTTCAAACGTGGTCAGGTGATTGGGTGTCACTTGTGTCATACGTCTGTACATGAAATTTCCACACTCCTAAACATGTCTAGATCCACATGTGATAGTGAAGTGGAAACGTGAAGGGACACGTGCAGCACAAAAGCGTACAGGCCGACCTAGTCTGTTGACTGACAGAGACCGCCGACAGTTGAAGAGGGTCGTAATGTGCAGTACGCAGACATCTATCCAGACCATCACACAGGAATTCCAAACTGCATCAGGATCTACTGCAAGTACTATGATAGTTAGGCGGGAGGTGAGAAAAGTTGGCCTTCATGGTCGAGTGGCTGCTCATAAGCCACACATCACGCCGGTAAATTCCAAACGACGCCTCGCTTGGTGTAAGGATCGTAAACATTGGACGATTGAAGAGTGGAAAACCGTTGTGTGGAGTGACGACTCACGTTACACAATGTGGCGACCCGGTGGCAGGGTGTGGGATTTGCGAATGCCCGGTGAATGTCATCTGCCAGCGTTTGTAGTGCCAAAAGTAAAATATGGAGGAGGTGTTGTTATGGTGTGGTTGTGTTTTTCATGGAGGGGACTTGCACACCTTGTTTCTTTGCTTGGCACTATCGCAGCACAGGCCTACATTGATGTTTTAAGCATATTTTTGCTTCCCACTGTTGAAGAGCAATTCGGGAATGGCTATTGCATCTTTCAACACGATCGAGCACCTGTTCATAATGCACTGCTTGTGACGGAGTGCTCACACGACGATAACAGCCCTTTAATGGACTGGCCTGCACAAACTCCTGACCTGAATCGTATAGAACACCTTTGGGATGTTTTGGAACACCGACATCGTCCCAGGCCTCAAAGAAGATGGTTCAAATGGCTCTAAGCACTATGGGACTTAACATCTAAGGTCATCAGTCCCCTAGACTTAGAACTAAGTAAACCTAACTAACCTAGGACATCACACACATCAATGCCCGAGACAGGATTCGAACCTGCGACCGTAACAGCATCGCGGTTCCAGACTGTAGCGCCTCGAATTGCTTGGTCACAGCGGCCGTCTCCCAGGTCTCACCGACCGACATCGATACCTCTCCTCAGTGCGGCACTCCGTCAAGAATGGGCTGCAATTCTCTAAGAAACCTTCCAGCACCTGATTGAACGTATGCCTTCGAGAGTGGAAGCTGTCATCAAAGCTAATGGTGGGCCAACACCATACTGAATTCCAGCATTACCGATGGAGGGCGCCACGAACTTGTAAGTCATTTTCAGCCATGTGTCCGGATACCTTTGGTCGCATAGTGTACATGCTCTATGATCCTGTTTTCTTTTATTATTTTTTGCTTACCGGTTTTTTCCAGTAGAAATGGTTCAAATGGCTCTGAGCACTATGGGACTTAACATCTATGGTTATCAGTCCCCTAGAACTTAGAACTACTTAAACGTAACTAACCTAAGGACATCACACAACACCCAGTCATCACGAGGCAGAGAAAATCCCTGACCCCCGCCGGGAATCGAACCCGGGAACCCGGGCGTGGGAAGCGAGAACGCTACCGCACGACCACGAGCTGCTTCGGTAGAAAGCCATGGCTTTTTTGTTTTGTATTGGTATTGATAGGTTTATATCTGACACATTTTATGTAGCTCATAGTAGTTCGTCTTCAATGTTCGTGATTGGCCATCCACATAATCAGCAACTGCCCTCGTCGGTATATAATCTTGTTGCTTACCTTTCTCACCTGTGCTAGTTGCTTCTTATACATTTCCTTATTCTCCTGAGGTGGATGTCGCATTATCTGATATAAAGTTTTTTCTTTATTCTGGCCGCCATCTCCATTTCTTTTGTCCAACAGATGTGCCCTTTCCTTTGCTCTATTTTACCTATTGCGTCAATGGCTGCAGTTCCTGTTACGTTTTCATTTGTTCCCGTTCATGTTCAGTATTGTCTGCTTCGGGAAATCTTCTCATTATATTGTTTAGGTGTCTTTGGTATAGAATCTTGATAGTACATGTTCTAGTAAGTACATTTTATATATCTGTCTTGGCATCTTCAAGGGTTTTTGGGCATTTGATGCCATCTCTGCGTTAAGGTAGCTTTTACTTCAACTAGTAAGTGACCGTTATTTACGTTATACCCTCTATATAAATGCCGTTCCTCAAACAATATAACTAGGGTTTTGGTCTTGTAGGATACAGTGGCCGCGCGTGGTAGCCTCGAGGTCTGTCACGGTCCGTGCGGCTTCCCACGTCGGAGGTTCGAGTCCTCCCTCGGGCATGGATGTGTGTGTTGTCCATAGCGTAGGTTAGTTTAAGTTAGATTAAGTAGTGTGTAGGCTTAGGGTCCGATGACCTCAGCAGTTTGGTCCCAGAAGACCTTACCACAAAGTTCCAATTTAGGAAATAGTCAGTCATATTTATAGACTCTCAGGCGGACAATGTGTACTTGCGAATATCTTTGTGTTTGTAAAAATAGTTCAAGACTCTGATGTTGAAAGTTGCAAAATCTCATAACAAGATTCCATAGCTACTGATCGTAATTTCTCCAGCATAGCCTATTGCATTATCTATCCTTTGCCTTCCCGTTCTTGCATTGTAGTGTTCACCAGCTACAATATAGTCTTTCTTATGTATATTTTCTAGTGTTTGCTGTAAGTCTTTAAAAAACCATTTCCTTTCCACTCCCTCTGCGGCATACACCGATATACAGGATAAACGGTTCTACAGACCTTACATTTTATATGTATCTTCTTTCATTTATCCATGTATAACTTACCAATCTGTACTTCAATGTTTTTGTTAATTGCTATGGCAACTCAAACTTGAGTCTTCTGCATTGTCCCACCCCGCTATATATTGTAGTATAATTTCCTAGATCGATAGTTTCTTTCGCTTTTTTTCCTGTAATTACTGATATATCACATCTCATCTTTTCTAGGTTTTTTGTGAATATCTTTGTGAAGTTCCATGTCATTAAGTTTACACATTCTGTTATCCCTGAAAGAATCCTGATAACCGCCTGCTGGATCACTAACTGAGAGCAGTCTTTACTGCTTGTTTAGTTTCAGCCTCCTCTGATACGAATGGAATACAAGAAATGTATTCGCAGTTGCGAATATCATCGGACTGCGCTGCACATTGTACTGGTGACAATGAAGATTTGTGCCGGATCGAGACTGGAACCCGGGTTTCCAGCTTTAAGAGAGCGGTCACCTTAACCGCCTCGGCCATCCGGGCACGCCTCCAGGACCGACCCGAACTTCCTTATGTAGCCGTGTGTCTACGTCCTGTAGCCGCACAATTGCTATGATTTCTGCACCTGAAGAGACTTATGGTTACTGTCGCGGCCTTGTCGTGCTATGAAATATTATATTGTATGCATGTCTGAAGGAGATTGCAGAGTACGTCGTAAAAACACAAGCACTGCAATATACACTCCTGGAAATGGAAAAAAGAACACATTGACACCGGTGTGTCAGACCCACCATACTTGCTCCGGACACTGCGAGAGGGCTGTACAAGCAATGATCACACGCACGGCACAGCGGACACACCAGGAACCGCGGTGTTGGCCGTCGAATGGCGCTAGCTGCGCAGCATTTGTGCACCGCCGCCGCCAGTGTCAGCCAGTTTGCCGTGGCATACGGAGCTCCATCGCAGTCTTTAACACTGGTAGCATGCCGCGACAGCGTGGACATGAACCGTATGTGCAGTTGACGGACTTTGAGCGAGGGCGTATAGTGGGCATGCGGGAGGCCGTGAGGACGTACCGCGGAATTGCTCAACACGTGGGGCGTGAGGTCTCCACAGTACATCGATGTTGTCGCCAGTGGTCGGCGGAAGGTGCACGTGCCCGTCGACCAGGGACCGGACCGCAGCGACGCACGGATGCACGCCAAGACCGTAGGATCCTACGCAGTGCCGTAGGGGACCGCACCGCCACTTCCCAGCAAATTAGGGACACTGTTGCTCCTGGGGTATCGGTGAGGACCATTCGCAACCGTCTCCATGAAGCTGGGCTACGGTCCCGCACACCGTTAGGCCGTCTTCCGCTCACGCCCCAACATCGTGCAGCCCGCCTCCAGTGGTGTCGCGACAGGCGTGAATGGAGGGACGAATGGAGACGTGTCGTCTTCAGCGACGAGAGTCGCTTCTGCCTTGGTGCCAATGATGGTCGTATGCGTGTTTGGCGCCGTGCAGGTGAGCGCCACAATCAGGACTGCATACGACCGAGGCACACAGGGCCAACACCCGGCATCATGGTGTGGGGAGCGATCTCCTACACTGGCCGTACACCACTGGTGATCGTCGAAGGGACACTGAATAGTGCACGGTACATCCAAACCGTCATCGAACCCATCGTTCTACCATTCCTAGACCGGCAAGGGAACTTGCTGTTCCAACAGGACAATGCACGTCCGCATGTATCCCGTGCCACCCAACGTGCTCTAGAAGGTGTAAGTCAACTACCCTGGCCAGCAAGATCTCCGGATCTGTCCCCCATTGAGAATGTTTGGGACTGGATGAAGCGTCGTCTCAAGCGGTCTGCACGTCCAGCACGAACGCTGGTCCAACTGAGGCGCCAGGTGGAAATGGCATGGCAAGCCGTTCCACAGGACTACATCCAGCACCTCTACGATCGTCTCCATGGGAGAATAGCAGCCTGCATTGCTGCGAAAGGTGGATATACACTGTACTAGTGCCGACATTGTGCATGCTCTGTTGCCTGTGTCTATGTGCCTGTGGTTCTGTCAGTGTGATCATGTGATGTATCTGACCCCAGGAATGTGTCAATAAAGTTTCCCCTTCCTGGGACAATGAATTCGCGGTGTTCTTATTTCAATTTCCAGGAGTGTAGTTATAGGAACGGAGCGGGAAAAGCAACGTAATTGCAGAAGATCAGTATATGAGATTTTCCCATCGAGTCCTCTGATTTTAATGTAGATAGGTTTCCTTGTCTACCTTGCTCAGTTTAGGTTTCAATTTGCTAATTATTTAATTTTGGTTTTGGCTGCAGCTCTGAGATAGGCTATGGCTGCGGTGAGTCTCTTATGGAAGAGAAACTGATCGGTCATGGGAGGAAGCTCCTTGCCGCTCTGGCTGCACGAGAAGTCGTTCGGGCAAAAGAAGCATAGTCACGTGTCCGATGTGCGCGATGTGAGGTGAGTCGGAAAGTGCGGCCCTTCTACAGGCGTCTGACTGGCGGACGGCGCAGAGAGGAGACACCAAGCCACAGTGGCGCCCACCTTCGTTGTGTAATAAATAATGGGTGCTTAACCCACGGTCCGGCCTGGAGACACCTATAGGGGCGGAGCCGAAGGAATAACTCTTCTTGGTAGACACTTGGTCACATTTGGGGTTAAATAACGGAATGAGAAGCACTCTTTGTAGTATCGAGGCCAGTTTAACAATAGGAAATTTTCTAAAAAGGAGCTAATGTAGTCGGTTGCGCAAACACGCACTCTTTTTTCCCCTTGTCTTGTTCTCTCACTAGTAAACGTCGTGGACACTCCCACTCGACTTCTCTAGGAGGGGAGGACGAGTCATCGTCTATCTGCCTATCTTGGCTAGTCTTCAGAATTTAATGTATAGCGGATCTGGAGTGAAAATAGTGTCTCTCCTGACTGGCAGATCCATTTGTTAGGCGTGACTGGCTAGGACACATACGAGTCTTCTTACGGGGAGCCTAATTCGAGCTCTGGTAGGAAATACGAAATACATTCCCGTTTTAAATACTAAAGTAAAAGGACACAAGCATCGAGCGTTAAGCGCAGCAGGCACAAAATTCTGACGTTAGCTGCACTACCAGCACTGCTGAAGGACTTCAGGGAAATCAGTGCCTGAGAGTGGCAGTACTGACTTCTGAGAGGGCCCGACTTCTTGATAGTAAGCGTTGCTCTGCGAGTTGTGTGTTAGTTTCGATTAGGCCTCTTTCATTCTCAGACGCGAGTTCGTGTTGCTGTTGTTGCTGTTGTGGCCCTCAGTCCAGCGACTGCTTTGATGCAGCTCGCCATGCTACTCTGTCCTGTGTAAGGTTCTTCGTCTTCCAGTACCTACTGCAACCTACATCCTTCCGAATCTGTTTCGTGTATTCATCTCTTGGTCTCCCTCTACGATTTTTACCCTCCACGCTGCCCTCCAATAATAAATTGGTGATCTCTTGATGCCTCAGAATATGTCCTACCAACCGATCCCTTCTTCTAGTCAAGTTGTGCCACAAATTTCTATTCTCTCCAATTCTATTCAATACCCCCTCATTAGTTATGCATTCTTCTGTAGTGCCACATTTCGAAAGCTTCTATTCTCTTCTTGTCCAAACCATTTATCGTCCATGTTTCACTTCCATACATGGCTACACTCCATACAAATACTTTCAGAAACGACTTTTTGTCACTTAAATCTATACTCGATGTTAACAAATTTCTCTTCTTCAGATACGCTTTCCCTCCCATTGCCAGTCTACATTTTACATCCTCTCTACTTCGACCATCATCAGTTATTTTGCCCCGCAAATAGCAAAACTCCATTACTACTTTAAGCGTCTCCTTTCGTAATCTAATTCCCGCAGCATCACCCGATTTAATTCGGCTACATTCCATTATCCTCGTTTTGCTGTTGTTGATGTTCATCTTATATCCTCCTTTCAAGACACTGTCCATTCCGTTCAGCTCCTCTTCCAGGTCCTTTGCTGTCTCTGACAGAATTACAATGTCGTCGGCGAACCTCAAAGATTTTATTTCTTCTCCATAGACTTTAATTCCTACTCTGAATTTTTCTTTTGTTTCCTTTACTGCTTGCTCAATATACAGATTGCCTCCCCAACCCCTGCTTCCCTTTCATGCCCCTCGAATCTTATAACTGCCATCTGGTTTCTGTACAAATTGTAAATAGCCTTTCGCTCCCTGTATTTTACCCCTGCCACCTTCAGAGTTTGAAAGAGAGTATTCCAGTCAACATTGTCAAAAGCTTTCTCTAAGTCTACAAATGCTAGAAACGTAAGTTTGCCTTTCCTTAATCGATTTTCTAAGATAAGTCGTAGGGTCAGTATTGCCTCACGTGTTTCAACATTTCTACGGAATCCAGACTGGTCTTCCCCGAGGTCGGCTTCCACCAGTTTTTCCATTCGTCTGTAAAGAATTCTTGTTACTAATTTGCAGCCGTGACTTATTCAACTGATAGTTCGGTAATTTTCACATCTGTCAACACCTGCTTTCTTTGGGATTGGAATTATTATATTCTTCTTGATGTCTGAGGGTATTTCGCTTGTCCCATACATCTTGCTCACCGGATGGTAGAGTTTTGTTAGACCTGGCTCTCCACGGCTGTCAGTAGTTCTAATGGAATGTTGTCTACTCCCGGGGCCTTGTTTCGACTCAGGTCTTTCAGTGCTCTGTCAAACTCTTCACCCAGTATCATATCTCCTATTTCATCTTCATCTACATTCTCTTCCATTTCTGTAATATTATCCTGAAGAACATCGCCCTTGTATAGACCCTCTTATACTCCTTCCACCTTTCTGCTTTCCCGTCTTTGCTTAGAACTGGGTTTCCATCTGAGCTGTTGATATTCATACAAGTGGTTCTCTTTTCTCCAAAGGTGTCTTTAATTTTCCTGTAGGCGGTATCTATCTTACCCCTACTGATATGCGCCTCTACATCCTTACATTTGTCCTCTAGCCATCCCTGCTTAGCCATTTTGCACTTCCTGTCGATCTCATTTTTGATACGTTTGTATTACTTTTTGGCTTCTTCATTTACTGCATTTTTATATTTTCTCCTTTCATCAATTAAATTCAATATCTCTTCTGTTACCCAAGGATTTCTACTAGCCCTCGTCTTTTTACCTACTTGATCCTCTGTTACCTTCACTATTTCGTCTCTCAAAGCTACCCATTCTTCTTCTAGTGTATTTCTTTCCCCCATTCTTGTCAATCGTTGCCTAATGCTCTCCCTGAAGCTCTCTACAACCTTTGGTTCTTTCATTTTGTCCAGGTCCCATCTCCTCAAATTCCCACCTTTTTGCAGTTTCTTCAGTTTTAATCTATAGTTCATAACCAACAGATTGTGGTCAGAGTGCACATCTGCCCCTGGAAATGTCTTATAATTTAAAACCTGATTCCTGAATCTCTGTCTTACCATTACATAATATATCTGAGACCTTCCAGTATCTCCAGGCTTCTACCATGTATACAACCTTCTTTTATGATTCTTGAACCAAGTGTCATCTATGATTAAGTTATGCTCTGTGCAAAATTCTACCAGGCGGCTCCCTCTTTCATTCCTTACTCCCATTCCATATTCACCTACTACGTTTCCTTCTCTTCCGTTTCCTACTGCCGAGTTCCAGTCACCCATGACTATTAAATTTTTGTCTCCCTTCACTATCTGAATATTTTCTTTTATCTCATCATACTTTTCATCAATCTCTTCGTCATCTGCGGAGCTAGTAGGCCTATAAACTTGTGCTACTGTAGTAGGCGTGGGCTTCATATCTATCTTGACCATAATAATGCGTTCACTATGCTGTTAGTAGTAGCTTAGCCGCATTCCTATTTTCCTATTCATTATTAAACCTACTCCTGCATTACCCCTATTTGATTTTGTATTTATAACCCTGTATTCACCTGACCAGAAGTCTTGTACCTCCTGCCACCGAACTTCACTAATTCCCATTGTATCTAAGTTTAACCTATCCATTTCCCTTTTTAAATTTTCTAACCTACCTGCCCGATTAAAGGATCTGACGTTCCACGCTCCGATCCGTAGAACGGCAGTTTTCTTTCTCCTGATAACGACGTCCTCCTGAATAGTCCCCGCCCGGAGATTTTGATTCTTGGTTTGTGAATGGACTGCGGTTTAACTTCTCACTTTCCTATCTTCAGTATTCAAGAACTGTTCATACCAACGCCAAATGGGTGTCTTTGGTTCCTCTTAGGTGCGTTATTAACCTCCACGTATCCATAACACGATGATCCATGCAGCTGTTTCTGGTTCTACCGGTTTATTTGAGCCATTATCCCCAGTTATTAGAATGGATGGACTTCCAATTCTCTCGCCTCATGTGCTTTCCCTGTGGATCACACCCACGATAATTTTGTGTGAGGTATTAACGCTCCCATAAGTAGATTGATGATCATGTGACTCTGTTTTATTATTAGGTCAATGTAACATAAACCGTTTTGTCGCGTGTAACCGCAAGAGAAAAATTAAATGACCGGAGGGAACATCAAAGAATCATTCCCGTTTGTAGGTAGTACGCACCTCTTCCTCATGTCTTGACTGTCTGTAACCATAACGGCTCTTGCAATTTCATTTATGTTTGAATATCAGGTTGGCTTCAAAACATAGCAAAATACGTATACCAACACCTCCGGATAGTTTTCTATTACACAGGTCCTCCACCACGTTTAATATACATTATATACTAAAGTCCTAGTCTTTTTTTTTCAGTTCGTCGTGTGAGTTTCCGTCAAGCTTTTTCTCCAATGTGGCTTGGAACAATTTCTAATTTCGCGTGGGCGCCTTGTGAGGCCTGCGGAGGTACGTATGTTGTGGTACATAGAAGTGAATCGTGGAAGATAAAGAGTACAGACAAGAAGTGAATGTAAACTTTTGAAAACTCATTGTAAAGATTAGGTGAGTAGATCGGATAACTAATGAAGACGCACTGAATCGAATAGGGGCGGAAACAATTTTGTGGCATAACTTTGCTAAAAGAAGACAGGATGATAGGGTACGACCTGAGGCATCCAGGAATATTCAATTTGGTAATTGGCGGAATTTTCAGTTATAAATATTGTGGAATGAGACAAAGGATCGACTGCAGTAAGCAGGTTCAGGTGACTGTATTCAGGATACAACGTGGAGAACTGCATCAAATCAGTCCTCTGATGAAGACCGTAATAAGAAAGAAGTGGGAAGGATGGATATTCGCTGTGTTTCGAGCAGATCTTGGTCAACAGAGCTTTTAGGACGTCGCTGTCAAGGATTTTAGAGAAATGAGATTGTTAATTAACAACGTTGAGATTAAAGCAAATTTTTCCGTCCTTTTGGCACGATGTGGTATATAAAATACGAAAAAATCAGATAATACACATTATAAGAAAGAAGTAAATAGTTAATTTACTTACAGAATTCATACATCAGTACTGATTCATCGATTTCACTGTCGGCTTCTGCACACGAGTTGTAGGCTCGTTTTTGCAACGAAAACGAAATCCGATCTTCCTTCGTGGTTGAATAAAAACCATCCTCTTTAGTCTTCCTACTATCAGATCCTTTATCATCTTTTTAATCGTTTTGAAATATGTCTTATTATTCTTCCAACTTTTTTCACTCAGGCGTCCTGGAATAATCTTCAAATTCTTTCTTCCTTAGCATTTGTTTTTCCCCCTCTCTCCCTCATAGTCACTTCGCGCTTTTTCTTCCGATAGAGTAACTGTCTTCTCTGTTCAAATGTGTGTGAATTTCTAAGGGACCAAACTGTAGAGGTAATCGGTCCCTAGACTTACACACTACTTAAAGTAACTTATGCTAAGAACAACACACACACATTCATGCCCGAGGGAGGACTCGAACCTCGGGCGGGAGGGACCGCGCAGTCAGTGACATGGCGCCTCTGACCGCGCGGCCACTCCGCGCGGCTGTCTTCTCTCTCTTCTAAGATGATTACTTCAATTGATATTTTTGGGACAGTCATTAAGAGATCTCGTGATACTTTAGGAACTTCTTGAATATGCGTAATCATATTCTATAGAGCTAGCCTTCTTAACAAGTTGATTTTTGCAAGTTGACTTATATTATAGGTCCTTAGTCTCAACTGACTTTTCAGTTGCATATAAAGCAGACTTTCGATGCAATTTGCAGCACTTCCATATTCCTTCAGATCAGATGTCAGAGATCTGTCAATTTTCTCTGCAGGAATGCAATTTATTTTTAAAGAAATGTTTTCATTATGACGACATATTCATGTTTTCTTCACGCCTTGGCGGCGGTTTTGTCATGGATGCCACTGCGTCAATACTTGCCGTGCAGAAACAAATTCTTGCTCTCCTGATTGTTTCTGCAACGTGGGCTATGAGGAAGAAGGATTCAGCAAACCTGGTGGCTATTTGAGATGTGGACGTGACGGAGCATAGGAAAAAAGAATTTGGATAGATACATTGAAAAGTGAAGAGGTGCTGAGAAGAGCAGGAGAGTGGAAACAATTATTGATTGTAACAAAAATAAGGAAAATAAACTGTGTAGGACGTATATTAAGGAAAAAAATCCGAAAAATTGCGAATACGAGCCCACCGAGGATCTCGTGCTACCTTAATTATGTGAACAGATAGTTCATCTCATTAGAATATTCTTTCTCAAATAACTTGGTATCCTGTGTGTAGTACGCGGTCTAAAATTTATATTTTTCTATTCGAACTGTCTTGATTTTTCTTTCAGTTAAGTACAGTATACGCAGTAGGTGCCCATTATGATATTCTGTGATCAGTAAACACAGTTTTTGAAGACTTTTGAGTTGCAATACCTTCAGAAACTGTGATCTGAAATGTCAGAGCCACTTTTTTTTTACAATCCAATTCTCAGGTAACAATTCAAGAGAAACGATCTCTAAGTGTCAACTTTAATAAGTATTAAACAAAATAAAAATAATGACAGCAACTGGTGAGAGAAATCCAGGTAACATTTCAGCAGCCCAAGGAGAAGATTCAGACAATCTGGAAGAGTTTAAGTATGCAAGCAAGTCATTTACAGGTGTCGAATTATGAAATCGACTTTGTTCTCTTCCCCCTTCCGAAATGGGAGAGAACTTAATCTAATTAACATGTGTGTAACTTGATCAGATAGAGACAACATATCGGCATCGCAACCACTGTCCAGACATGTGGAGAAGAGGTCCAGAAACGCATGCCTGTTGTACCAAACGAGAGCAAACAAGTAACTCAGGCTCGGCTCGCGTGTTTATCTGTGCGCTTGGAGCTCATCAGTCAGTGCTCCCCGGTGTAGCCATCAGACAACTTGCTCTCGAGTCTGATCAGACGTCCAAAATGAGTATGACGGTCGAAAAAGTTGATTTAAGACTGTCGAGGAAGCAGGTACGGTTCTCTTTTAGTAGAGCGAGGATGCATTTGTAGGCTGAAAAGCGGTCGTTCCTTGAAAATAATTATGAATTCTATTTAAGCAAGTGTGAAGACAAACTCCTACGAAAAATAACAGCAAATGATGAGAGAAACGCAGCTAACATTTTAGCATCGGTAACACACAATCCACATGTTACTACAATGCAGTTTTAATTTGTGTGGTATCAGCTATAGGAGTGTTCTGCGAATACGGCAGTGACCTTCAGGATCGGTTGTAGTTCTCCGAATAGTGTTGGTGAAACATTCCAGGTTACGCGGGATTTCTATGCAAGATTTTGTTTACGTGTGATGCACGTTTTACAAACCTTGGGTAAATCAGTCTTGGCGATATGCACTGTGTTCAGACTGGTCAGCTGAAAATCCACATTACCTGGGAGAAGTGGATGAACAACGACCTCGACGTCTGACGGGGGGATTTTCAAAATTGGATCATTCGTACCTGTTTCATTGATAGAACTCTAAATTTCTACAAGTGTCTACATTTCGTAACAGACATGTTGCCGCAGTTATAAGAAGTCATCTCTTTGCACATAAGTCAACCTACACGGTACCAACAAGTCCCGCCCATACTGCATAGACCTTCTTGGCGGAAGATTTGATGATCTTTGGCTCTGTCGGAAAAATAACATCGGCTGTATGCTCACCAGACGTATCACATCTGGATTTCTATGTCTGTGGATAATCAAAACAAAATAACTACAAGGAAACCCTGAAGATTCCAGAACACTTGAAATACCGTTTAAGAAGGTCTTGCTTTGCTAAGTCTAGATCAAATTCAGTTAGCAGTATTGTCTGTTCGGAATCGCTATATCGCATTTGTCTATGCTCAAGGCGTCAACGGTCATGCCAAGGGTGGATACCCGGAGCCCTGTCAGATTACCAAAGTTAAGCACCATCGGGCGTGGTCAGTAACTGGATGGGTTACCGCCCGGGTAAGCAGCGTGCTGTTGACAATTTTCTCTTTGCTTTTACGGCAGAGGAGACAGCATGGGCGGTGGAATAATCCCTGATAGCCAGTCTTCGCGCGAGTGTCCTGGATTCAATAGGATCTCTCAGCAGTGTTTCATGAAATGAGGGCATGTGACGCTAATGATGGTGACCTGTCCGTCAGATGGAGATGTTACCTACCGGCACAGGGTTTCACGCTCTCCCTTCTCTCATCTCCAACACGAACATAGCACCCCACTCCTTACACACACACACACACACACACACACACACACACACACACACAGTAAAGTCATCGACACTTAACAGATACACTTCTACACACACACCCTCATACTCCTCGAAGAAAAGGTGCGCGAAGGATAGGGAAAATCACTTCCAATTAGACGGCTGAACCTGCCATTCCTGCCATACGACTTTTTTTAGTGCTCGAGGTCAATATTTTGGGCATTTTATATGACTGTATAATAAGAAACATACGAAACGTGCTTGAGTTAAGATGGGAGTCTGCTTACATTTGGCACTTTGGCACACAGACAGCATGTTTGTAGACCTCTTATGCTGACAATGGGACAACGGTTTGCAGCGCTGCCATCTTATAAGTACTGATCAAGTTCTATACATGTTATGTAGATGAAGTCTTCATCGAACGCTCCTTCAGATACCACAGAAAAAGGTGTATAATTCCATAAAAACGTTGGTGCCATAATTCCGCAGCTATAAATGTTAAAATAGGTTGCGAACTTCAGAAAAATCCCCGTGTTGTGCGATATAACTTGACGAAAGCCGTAGCTCTCTATACGATGGTTGGAACTTAAATAGTGGCAACTATTTATTCACAACCTAGGCGAAAGAGTTACATGTTTGCACCTGTTTCTGTCCTTCAAAGTAGTCACCAGCGTTGTGTAGAACCCGCTACCAGCGATGTGGAAGGCGTAGTACACCGTTAGCAGAGCCTGTTCTGTTGATTGTGCGAATGGAGCGGTCTACTGCCTATCTAATCTCTGGAACAGTTCTGAATGCCACGAAGTAGTTCCTTCATCTTCGGAATCAAAACAAAGTCACAAGGACTTAAGTCCGGGAAGTATGGTGGATGTTACAGTACTTCCCAGTCCCATCGACCAAACAGAGCAGCCACAGCTTGCGCTGTATGCGCCTGCTCATTGTCGTGCAAAATGATGGGTGGGTTGCGCAGAAAATGTCGCCGCTTCTTTCGCAAAGATTTTTTTTTGGGGCATCACCTGCGACCAGCTTTAAGAAAGAAGCAGAGACACTTTCTGCGCAACCCACACATCATTTTGCACGACAATGCGTGGGCACATACAGCGCAAGCTGTGGCTGCTCTGTTCGGTCGATGGGACTGGGAAGTACTGTACCATCCACCTTACTCCCCGGACTTAAGTCCTTGTGACTTTGATTTGATTCTGAAGGTGAGGAAACCAATTCATGGCATTCGTTTCAGAACTGTTCCAGAGATTTTAAAGGCAGTACACCGCTCCATTCGCACAATCAACAGAACAGGCTCTGCTAACGGTGTACTACGCCTTCCACATCGCTGGCCGCGGGTTCTACACAATTCTGGTGACTACTTTGAAGGACAGTAACAGGTGCAAACATGTAACTCTTTCGTATAGGTTGTGAATAAATAGTTGCCACTATTTAAGTTCTAACCCTCGTATTTAGTAGTTCTGGACATATGGGAGGTTTTCTTAACTGCCTCACACTGTAAATATCTGCCGTTTTTCTCATGACGCTCCATAAATTTGTGTTCAATAAAATCCGTTATGAAGGGCTAAGGAATTCCTTAATAGAGCACGCTACTACTGAATGCGTTTATCATAACAGGTATGATTAGACTACGAAGTTTATAGTTCAGGAAATGATATACAATATAGATTTTTGCATTTGGTGCTGACTAACGCAGTATGGAATCTTGCAAGGACACCCACAACCTTCTCATTGAAATAACTGCAGAATTCGTCTGCAGGTTCTGTTCTCATTTAGGAGTCAGGCGGCCTTCATTACGAGTTGGGAAATTAGTACACATCGTCAGCAACGATATTGTTTCTAGTGTGGTGTACAGAGGTCTGAAGATCGATATTGATAAAAATTTCATCAGACTGTAGAATAATGATGTTATCCTTGTTGATTTATTCTGACGTCACTTCAATTACGTTACCTCTCCAGTTCTTTGTAACTTCTTCATTACTAATTCAGCTGATAACTTCGTTTAGTACCCTATTCTTAGGGCTGGTCTTGTGATGTAAGCTCAGCGTTATTCTGACTTTGTTTCGCAGTATGATAAGGCTATCTTAATATCCTTTAGGTCGCTGCAGTCATGGACTGTGCGGCTGGTCCCGGCGGAGGTTCGAGTCCTCCCTCGGGCATGGGTGGGTGTGTTTATCGTTAGCATAATTTAGGTTAAGTAGTGTGTAATAGTGTGTAAGCTTAGGGACTGATGACCTTAGCAGTTACGTCCCATAAGATTTCACACACATTTTTTTTTATCCTTTAGCGTGTGTTCTTCTTTTAGCTCTTCGTCTACTAACTGCTAGTTCCAATGCATTCTTATGCATTCTATTCTCTTGGGATGCCGGTGCCAGTTTCTTTTCCCAATCTTGATAACCCTTGCTGTTTATCTTTAGTGATCCATCCTTCTAGACATGATCTCATTTCTTATCTTTTCTTTAGAATTTACGCCTTGTGCCTTTATCTGATCCACATTTCGAAAGCCTCTAAACATTGTTCTTTATTTCGCAGTATCACCAAACATTCTACCAATTGCTCTTCAACAGGACCATAGCGTTTTCCTTTTTGTGTTTGTTTTTCTTGTTTTACTTACCTGCTTGTCGCATCTCACGACATTGCTTATACGACATTGTAACATCTTTGTGCTGCGGCTTTTCATAGGTCTCATCATCTTACTCTTTTTTTCGCGACCGTCATTGTCTTAACCTTTTAAAGCATTGTTAATATTGATGAAATGTGTTTCGCTACGAATTGTATACGTTGTCAATACTGCGGTGGTGTTGCTGCCGGCCGGACGGTGTGGCCGAGCTGTTCTAGGCGCTACAGTTTGGAACCGCGCGACCGCTACGGTCGCAGGTTCGAATCCTGCCTCGGGCATGGTTGTGTGTGATGTCCTTAGGTTAGTTAGGTTTAAGTAGTTCTAAGTTCTAGGGGACTGATGACCTCAGAAGTTAAGTCCCATAGCGCTCAGAGCCATTTGAACGATTTGTTGCTGCCGATACAGCTATCAGTCAGACACGCTTCGATTCACTTTCTCCTCCTAAGCCAATAACAGTCTTCGATATAAGTTCTCTGAGTAACATTTGTTAGAAATATGTCGACCTTGGAAGTTAGAGAAGTGTCAGAGTTAGGGTCTTGCGTTTGGTCAACTGCATGCAAGAATGTATAATTTTCCTCCTAGCTTATGGCTGACTAACTTCTCTCATCGACGTGTTCCATGTTACCTCCTTATGGGATTGCTGTGGTAAAAGTCTCTAAACCAAGTTATCGGACGCAGATATATACTTGTCTCAAGAATACAAGCACTTGACAATAAATTTATTTGCCAAACAATTTCTATTCAGTAGCTAATGTCATATTAATTTAACACTAACGGTCTGGCGTTAAATGTGAAGTTAAATGTAACGAACTAATAATAAGGGGATCAAAATTAGCATAGCGCTGTTTCTCTTTATGGAATGCCATAGTATTGAAATACTCGATTGTGATCAATTCCTGTAGTCCTCAATATATAGAAAAGTCAATATACAGTCATTGTGTTACTGCCAGAGAATTTTTAAAACCGGCTGCCTCTTGATCTGTGTGTGTTTTAGGGTTCTTACCTCAGTCGGCAGAAACGGAACTCTTACATGATAGTTTTGCTTTCTGTTCGTCGGTTTGTCTGTCTGTCTGTCTGTCCGACTATTAAGACTCCTTTTTCACAGGAACGGGTGGAGTTATATCAGGTAGTAAGTGGCAATGTGAGAAATTTAAGCTTCTAACTCAATGCAATGAAAATAATGGCCATTTATGTCACATAATTCGATACTCGCAAACCTACAGATGAACAGCCTATTACATATCGGTCCTAGGTAGAGCACTTGCTCGCGAAAGACAAAGGTCCCGAGTTCGAGTCTCGGTCCGGCACACAGTTTTAAACTGCCAGGAAGTTTCACATATAGGTCCTGTTAGTGAATCGGTAAAGCGCTTTTCAGTCTTCGTTGTAACCTAGCTTTCTCCTCTCGACAATGTGAAGAGTTGACGAAAACAATACGTGGTTCGGATTCCACGTGAAACTTTGCCTTCTTTCTCCGGTTGGATATTGTTATTATTATTATTATTATTATTATTATTATTTTTATCACCTGTATATATAATTAAATTTCTACGAAACCCTCACAGCGCGAGTCCTATCGCACTTGTCTGGTTTTTTAAAAGCCAAACTGGTTTCTGGCAAGCTACTTGTCTGGAGTGGGTCGCAGGAGAAATTTTTGTATACGTGTGAACAGCTGCACGAGGCGTATAATGCAACATTACTAAAATGGTAGTCATTTTCTTATCTAATTTTAATTATTACAAGTTTCGGAGGATGCATTTAGCGGGAAGATAACTTTCAGATGTGTTGCGTTCGAAGTACTAGCACTCTGCCCGGATGTGAAAGAACGGCTGTTATTTGAGCGGTTTGTAATTAAAGTTATCAGCGTGTTACCGCATCTGGAAATGAGGCTGTTCTAGATATCGCATAATAGTGGACTGAGGTATGGGACCAAACGATCAGACAAGAAATATTTTTAAAAGGAAGTGCCTTCCTTCACACATTTCATACCTGTCAAGTGATTAACATCGGTTGCGAGGTATGAGTTATGCTTCCTGCTGAGAATCTTGTAAACAAGCTAGCGGCCTCTGTGAATGTCTATTACAGCTACTGATCCTGAGTACGGGATAGGGTACGTAGCTATTTTGCAACGAAATGACGCTTCAGAGGTAGAAGGAAAATCGTTACAGAATGTACTGTGTCGGTCACAAGTTCGAAGCGTTTTCCCGTAAATTTAATGAACGCATCAGATACACATAAAAGATACTTCAGTCATCACTAATATATTCTCCTTCACTATTTATAACAGTGTGCTAACACTGCGGTAACTTTCGATTCCACGAGTGGTTCTGAGACGAAGAACTTATCGAGCCATGTTCGGAACGCATTTTCATCCAGGAAGGAAGTTCCTCGAACGTTTTTCGATAGAGAGCGGAAAGATGAAAATCTGAGAGCGCAAGATAGATATGGAATGACTTCCCAATCCAACTCCCGTTCAGTGTGTAACAGTCTAGGAGAAAGCGGGAGGACGTTTCGTGGAGTAGCATCACTTCACGCAGTCTTCCTGGTCGTTGTTCTCGGACTGTGTCTACCACAGGTCTCAGCTGTAGACAGTAAACGTCAGCAGCGATGGTTACACACCCGGGATGCAATTCCAAGTACACCACGCCGTCGCTGCTCCACCAGATGCATAACATTAGCCTTTATGGATGCGCACAACTGTACGGGAAACTGCCGCTTTGTTTGGGCTCAACCATTCCTTTCTTTTCCTTATGTTAGCATAAAGACACTATTTCTCGTCACCAGTAACGATACAGGACAGAAATGGTCGCTGTTTTTCATGAGCCAATTGATAACGAGCAAGCAGAGATGCATGTATGGACACTCTCTGATTTTTATGATTTTGGCTTAGAGGATGTGACACCCATCCACCCGATTTTTGAACCTTCCCCATTGCATACAAAAGTCGCGCGATGGTAGAATGATCGCGGTTCATCACATTTGCCAGTTACCGTGTATAATGACATGGATCGTAGTGGATTAATACGTTGAAACGATCTTCAACAAACCACGAAGTTCTTCCTGAACCTACAGAGTCACTGATGTCAAAACAATCCTTCTTAAAATGACAAAACCATTTTCTTGTCGTGCTCTATCAAAAAATGGCTCTGAGCACTATGGGACTTAACATCTATGGTCATCAGTCCCCTAGAACTTAGAACTACTTAAACCTAACTAACCTAAGGACATCGCACAACACCCAGTCGTGCTCTATCCAGTGGCATTATCGCCGTACAGGCGCAAATACACTCCTGGAAATGGAAAAAAGAACACATTGACACCGGTGTGTCAGACCCACCATACTTGCTCCGGACACTGCGAGAGGGCTGTACAAGCAATGATCACACGCACGGCACAGCGGACACACCAGGAACCGCGGTGTTGGCCGTCGAATGGCGCTAGCTGCGCAGCATTTGTGCACCGCCGCCGTCAGTGTCAGCCAGTTTGCCGTGGCATACGGAGCTCCATCGCAGTCTTTAACACTGGTAGCATGCCGCGACAGCGTGGACGTGAACCGTATGTGCAGTTGACGGACTTTGAGCGAGGGCGTATAGTGGGCATGCGGGAGGCCGAGTGGACGTACCGCCGAATTGCTCAACACGTGGGGCGTGAGGTCTCCACAGTACATCGATGTTGTTGCCAGTGGTCGGCGGAAGGTGCACGTGCCCGTCGACCTAGGACCGGACCGCAGCGACGCACGGATGCACGCCAAGACCGTAGGATCCTACGCAGTGCCGTAGGGGACCGCACCGCCACTTCCCAGCAAATTAGGGACACTGTTGCTCCTGGGGTATCGGCGAGGACCATTCGCAACCGTCTCCATGAAGCTGGGCTACGGTCCCGCACACCGTTAGGCCGTCTTCCGCTCACGCCCCAACATCGTGCAGCCCGCCTCCAGTGGTGTCGCGACAGGCGTGAATGGAGGGACGAATGGAGACGTGTCGTCTTCAGCGATGAGAGTCGCTTCTGCCTTGGTGCCAATGATGGTCGTATGCGTGTTTGGCGCCGTGCAGGTGAGCGCCACAATCAGGACTGCATACGACCGAGGCTCACAGGGCCAACACCCGGCATCATGGTGTGGGGAGCGATCTCCTACACTGGCCGTACACCACTGGTGATCGCCGAGGGGACACTGAATAGTGCACGGTACATCCAAGCCGTCATCGAACCCATCGTTCTACCATTCCTAGACCGGCAAGGGAACTTGCTGTTCCAACAGGACAATGCACGTCCGCATGTATCCCGTGCCACCCAACGTGCTCTAGAAGGTGTAGGTCAACTACCCTGGCCAGCAAGATCTCCGGATCTGTCCCCCATTGAGAATGTTTGGGACTGGATGAAGCGTCGTCTCACGCGGTCTGCACGTCCAGCACGAACGCTGGTCCAACTGAGGCGCCAGGTGGAAATGGCATGGCAAGCCGTTCCACAGGACTACATGCAGCATCTCTACGATCGTCTCCATGGCTTAATAGCAGCCTGCATTGCTGCGAAAGGTGGATATACACTGTACTAGTGCCGACACTGTGCGTGCTCTGTTGCCTGTGTCTATGTGCCTGTGGTTCTGTCAGTGTGATCATGTGATGTATCTGACCCCAGGAATGTGTCAATAAAGTTTCCCCTTCCTGGGACAATGAATTCACGGTGTTCTTATTTCAATTTCCAGGAGTGTATTTCTGGCTGCCTCCGCTGCTTCACCCCTCTGTTGAAGTTGTGTTGGAAATCTATCGATTCCTGCACGTGGCACTTCATTTTCTAGCGTGCACAGCTCCATTCACTGTCTCCAAGCGACAAAATGACAACATGTAAACTCAGATAGCGACTGTGAACTATGAATAAAAAATGACAATCGATAAATAAATCCATAGCAACCGGAATACCAACATGCAAAACAAAAACGCTACGAACCTATGCGCCAATCTAATAGTAATGTCACAAAGCGGTCATTGTTAAAACTGTTAAAATAGGAGAAACGGTGTAAACATGCGCTAAGTTTTATATTTAACAGTCCTGACGCGTTTCGAAGAGTTGACTGTAAAGTTGTGATGCTGTGTAGGTTTTGTGTGCCTCCAAAGGCGAGTGGCCAGCGTAGATGGCTACGATCCGGAGGACCCGGGTTCGATTCCCAGTACTGTTAAGATACCATATACTTAAATGCAGTATATTTCTATCATAAATTTCTTTTATTCTATCTTCTTCAACGAGAAACTGACACTGATGACCTCCACTTTGAGCGCCCGTAAGCCCCCAACGAGAAACTGAATTCTAATAGCGTTCTGGTGGGAGCTCTATGACAAAATAAAGACAAAAATTGTCGACTGAAGTTCGATCTGAGTGGCCGAGACATATTATGTCCACTAAAACGTCTTTTTTATTTTTTTACATACTCACACAGCTACGAACACAACCATCATTTATTGAGCTACAAATTGTTTCACAAATAACAGTTTTCGAAATGCTTACAGTTTGGCCTATGGTTTTTCGTTGTTAAAACTGTCAAAATAGGAGAAACGGTGTAAACAGCCGCTAAGTTTTATATTTATCAGTCCTGGCGCGTTTCGAAGAGTTGACTGTAAAGTTCGGATGCAGTGTAGGTTTTGTGTGCCTCCAAAGCCCTCCGCCACACACCGTCAGGTGGCTTGCGGAGTATGGCTGTAGATGTAGATGTAGATAGCGAGATGACTTGTCTTGCGCGGCTGTCAATAAGCCTCGGTGTAACTGTAATTTATTAGATCGCACCAACACGGTAATTTACTGAGATATGTGAGGTTTGTAGAAATATGTTGCCCGACTTTTCTTGGAATGTATGTTTTCAGATCTTCAACGGCAAATCTCTCCGTGTTTCGTTTTTCTCGTTTTTTTTTTATCTTGAGATCATTTACCTTAATATCGGTCATTTAGGGGCTTGTGCTGTCATCACTGACTGACTGGATAGTGACCTTGATCGGTTTACTGCCATTGTGTGAGACCAACCAAACCTTCTAGTAATTTTTCGATAGATCGGTCCACTGACCGTTTCTTGCACTGCACTCCTTAGGCTCAGTTGGGTTTAGTGGATCTTTCGTTTATCAATGTGGCCTTTCATTCGTTCTGTCATGAATCCTTTTGCTTTTCGTAGCAGTTTCCTCGTATCTCAGACTCTTAATCGATGTAGGTCTATAGCGTTTTGTCGAATACACTCGAATTTTACGTATAGATGCACCGCATTTCCAGAACTAAAGATGATTTAGCATATATGTGTGACAAGATCAGGTGTCACAAACAGGAAATTGACTGCTAATATATGTGGTTCATGTTTTTTGTCACATATTGCATTTACAGAAAAGTCTTTCTGTCATGTTTCGGTAAATATAATAGTTCTTGTGATAACGAAACGTAAAATACGTTTTTGGCAGATATTTCGAAAGTTCGGTTTTTACATTTCAGTTTCGAACTGTCAAAATATCTGACAAAAACGTATTTTTACGTTTCGTAACCACAAGAACTGTTACACTGCTAAACAATGCGTTTTGCCAATGATTTTTAAGTGGTTTTGGGACCACTTTGTGTTGCTGAATGCTAAATTGGCTCCCGTTTTGTGGCAGTTTAACATTTATTGATGAATATAAACATACGGCAATATCATGCCTGAGTAGGTGTATTCTGATCACATGTCACGTGATTATTGTCTCAAATAACACCAAAATGACAAATTGAGCATTGTAATTAACTAATTATGTAGCATTACTTCAAACAGACAAAACTGTATGCCTGCTTTCAGTGAAGCTACAGCAATTACTCTTTCATGAAACGATGCCGGTTTGATTTTCTTCTGTATTGGCCTTCAGGACAATCGCGTTGGAGGCACGAACAGTGGTGGGCTGTCATAAGTATGCCCCATCTGCCTTCATATCTTCTTGTCTTGATTTTCTGGTGGAACATCTCCCCTTGCTCCTCGCTGTAATCGCCTAAGTTATCTGGAAATCTTGATAAGTGGCTTGGCGGAAATGCACTTTGATGCTCGTATTAACACCGAATTTCTTCAAGGCTATCAACATGTTTTGCACAACCTCATAGTACCTGTCTGCCTTATGATTACCCAAAAAGTTTTTTATAACTAAGATGTAAATATGCCAAGCCGGCAGTTCCGAATCCTTCATGAAATTTGTCACGCTGGAATCATTCATGAGTTTGCGAGTCTGCGGCCAATCAAATATACGTGTTTTCAGATTTTCAGTGCTTAGTGCAGGAAATATGTATTTGAAGCAACTGCCTTCTTTATCTGGGTCTCTGACAAGCTGCTTCATCAGTACTAGTTTTATATGCAGTGGAAGGAGAATTATTTTCATTCTCGTAACCAATGGCTCCTGAATGATGTTAGGTGCACCTACGGTAAGACTTTCCCTTAAAGACCGTGTTATTTTGCTGCAATAATTTGTTCTGCTTTCCCATAAGCGCCGGCCGCGGTGGTCTAGCGGTTCAAGCGCTCAGTCCGGAACCGCGCGACTGCTACGGTCGCAGGTTCGAATCCTGCCTCGGGCATGGATGTGTGTGATGTCCTTAGGCTAGTTAGGTTTAAGTAGTTCTAAGGTCTAGGGGACTGATGACCACAGATGTGTTCTTTTAATCATTGACAAAGGTCTTCTTAGGCACTTGTGGGTTTTATTGTTGTTCTGAAGAAGGTGTAGTTATCTACGCCAAAACCTGGGTTAACGCTTAACACTAGGTGCTTTTTTCGCAATCGAGGCGGGATTTTAGTTTTTTAATATAATTTTGATAGTATCATATTCCTCTCTCACTTTTGTTGTGTGGCCATTGGGAATGTATGCAAAGATGTTACCGTTGTGAAGCAATACACAGTTCAGAATTCTGGTGGAACTGTCTACAAAAATCCGCCAGCCTTTTCGTTGATATTCCTGTAATACCATCTGAATGAATAAACCGGGAATGTTACTGCAATACACAAATTGTTAGTCCTGGCTGAAGTATTGCAGAAGACCTGCTTCTCTTAAGCGGTATACTGAAAGTTTCGCTTCTGGACTAAGACAGTTTTTTCCCCTTAGCCTCGATGCCAGAAGTTCTGCTCCATTCTTTGACAAATAAAGATATTATACCAGATCATTTAGTTTCTCTTGAGTGAACAATTTAGGTGTAGAAATTTCCCCTTCGTATTCACTTCTACTGATGATGCTGATTTTGCATTCCAAATTCTGTAGTTCTTCAGATTCTGGCATTACAAGTTCAGGTAGTTTAGTAAACACTGTTATGGAAACTTCTTCACTGTATGCCAGAGGTCTCCTGGCTGATTCTAAATGTGGATGCTCTCATTTACGTTTCTTTGAATCGACTGAAACATTTGACATGTACAACACAAAAGTAACAGGCATCGTGATGGTTTTCTGGCTCTCGCCAGACTATTGGTGCACAGAATTTTAAATGTTCTCTTTGTGCATTTTTCCACTGTCGAAGACACTACACACAATTTTTGCAAACAGTGTGGGGAGCCCATGGTCTATCTTGGTCTCCAAGCTGTATCCCAAAATATGCAAGATGTGCCTTCTTTGTTTCTATAGGCAACATTCACCGCAAATATAACAGAACACATTGGGGTTATTTAATCATCTTCTTCGTGAAGAACTCATATTTTCCTGAAACAGATAAAGTAAAAATACAAAGTAAATTTTAAAGAATTTAATAGAATGTTTAATTGTAAAATATTCAAGAGTGTAAAAAGTTAGATGAAAATAAAGATGAATGATACTGACGGAAAATCAGTATCTATGGGAACATTTAATAAAAATCCAAAAGCATAAATGTCTTCAGAACTAGAGCCAATTCGGTAAAAGTAAAACCACATTCGGATTCAGGGCCTCTGAAATATGTTAAATGTGTTCGAATATCTTTGGCAATTTTTTTTTCAGGGCTGTGTTATATTTACCGAGACATGACAGAAAGACTTTGCTATATATACATTATGGTCGTCACTTCCAACTAGACGTCACTTAAAAACGGCAATGAGGCGAAACAGGCTAGTCGTGTAAAATACTGAAAAAACGTATTACCTTATGGCAGCTGGTTGGAGCATTCGTTTCGACAATGTCTTACACCGACATATACGAGGGCTATTCGGAAAGTAATGATCGGCAGGTCGCAAAATGGAAACCACAGTGAAAATCAAAACTGTTTTGTTTGCAAAGGTTAGCTACAGCTTCCAGCTACTTATCTCCATAATCGCCGATTCGACTTAGACGTTTCTCGTATCGTTGTACCAACTTTCCAATACCCTCGTTATAGAAGGCAGCCGCCAGTGCTATCCGCCAATTCTATACCCTGGCCTACAGCTCGTTGTCTGTGCCAAACTGTTGTCTTCATAGCCAGCGGTTCATGTGAGGACAGATGAAACGCAGAGGGAGACAATTGCGGGCTGTATTGTGGGTAATCATAAATTTCCAATTGAAAACGATGCAGGAGCATCTTCATTGCCCCTGCAGAATGCGGCTGAGAATTGTCTTGAAGAAGAAACCGCACGATGGTTATGTAATATAGCTTCAGGCGAAATTTCTCACCAGGACCTCGTACTTGGCGGGAGACACTATTGTTCTAGGTATCTTTATGTGCTCTCTGTGCGCTCAGAACTAAAAAGAACGACGTAACGCGATCGACGGGTGTACTAGAGACGCTGCCCAATACACCTGTGGAAACTTCGTCGGATTTTCACTGTGGTTTCCACTTCGCGACCGATCGTCCTTACTTTCCGAATAAACCTCGTACTATGCTGAAAAGTGAGAAAATAAATAATTTCGTTCCTTTCTCTGCATTCTTTTACATAAAACCCACAGTCGTTGACAGTCTAACCCGCTAATGCAGCTTGGTTAGCTCAATGGACTCGCATTCGGGAGGGTGGCGGTTCAAATCTGCTTTCGACCATCCTGATTTAGGTTTTCCGTAATTTCCCTAATTCGCTCCGGGATGGTTCCTTTAAAAGTGCACGGCCAATTTGCTTCGCCATCCTTGACACAATCCGAGCTTGTGCTCCGTCTCTAATGACCTCGTTCTCGACCGGACATTAAGCCCTACTCGTCCTTTTTTCGTATAGCATAACGTGCAACGCCGTACCTTTCGAGACAGGGAGGTGACGCAGCCCTGGTTGGAGTTCGCACGGTGGATTAGTGACCGTTACTCTGGTACATCGGCCAGACATGTGTGGATTTTAGGCAGTTTTCCACCTCGTATAGCCAAATGCAGGGTTGTTCCTCCATCTCTGCCTCAGAGAATACGACACACAAGTAGTTAAAATACAACACACAGACAGATGGCGCAAACGACTTCTCTCTCTTAGGTTAACTAAAGACGGTGGCGACAAGATGGGTAGGTACAGTTTGAAACTCAAATAAATTTGACATATCTTGAAAACTACTGACTCAGTAGGAAAGGGTAAATGGTAGGAAAGAGAGAGCGGGAAAAAGACACAGAGAAACGTTATGCCAAACTTTGATCGTAAGGAACTTCTATCTGAACATTGAACCTTCGGTAAGGCAAGACATAATGAATGGCAGGAAATACTGCATTACAGTTTTTGACATTCAAACTTTCCAAACGCACTTGACAAGTGGCGGCAGGTAGCTTGAATAAAAATTGTAAATTTGTGGTTAAATCTTACGAAACCAAACTGCTTAGGTCATCGTTCCCTAAGCTTACACGCTACTTAATCTAACTTAAACTAACTTAACCTATGGACAACACACACCCATGCCCGAGGGAGGACTCGAACCTCATACGGGGGGAGCCGCGCGGACCGTGACAAGACGCCTCAGACCGCACGGCTACCCCACGCAGCCAGATAGCATGACATTAGAATTTAATACAACAGCAGCCAGACGCATAATGACCGATTCGATCCACACATAGTAGCTTCCATGTGATTTGCGATGATAAATCCCAACAAAGGATCTGTCTGAAGCGATCAAGACTTTATTCAGCATTTTTATCATTATACTTCAGTGAATGCTTTGATTGCCGCTAATTTAGATTCCTTTCCCACGCTAAATGCTTACGGTACGCCACATCTATGAATGTCACCATAGGTAACAAATTTTAGAAATAGCAATAACGATCGTATTCCAAGCTAAACTCTTATATTTTACCATAGAAAATTAGAGGTGCGGGTTCACAGGTCGGAGGTTGACAAGGAAATTACGATACACCACAACCTAAGGGCCACATGAAAGTGTAGCAGTATAGCGAGTGAATCAAGGCTGTATCACATCACTTTGCCTCTGAAACAGTAATTGCCGCATGGTAATAAAGAAAATATTTCAGTCTTTCGATCTGAGGAGATGAGTAACTTAAAAATTAACTAGCAATTAGGATAAATTCGCCGTTTTACCTCCGAGGATGTCTCCCGCAGTCGGAGACGAAACCTCAGGAGACAGTTTTATACTTCGACCACGGCCTATCAGCCCGGAAGTTTTAAGTGAAGGGTGTTATGACATTGTTTTATATGACTACTGAGCCTGACACAGCACTTACGTAGAAGTTCCCGTTCTACCTGCTGCGCTACCAACAGGTAAAATTTGTTTTTGACACAATTATTCACGTACTTAACAGTACTGTCGCTCATCAGTTGAGCTGGCGACCGATTTTTTAATTGCTTTCACAACTTAATCATTTGTTTCGGCAAAATTTCCACTGGCATAATTTATTTCCAAATTATTTCATTTACCGATCTTTATTGAATGAAATTACTCATTCAATAACGATCAAGTTATAACGTCTCCTGTTTCCCGCGGAATAATCATTATTTACTTCGGATTCGGATGCCTGATCCCGACGCGGGACAAAATTCATAATTCACGGTCATTGTCAACTTGTAATTTGGCAAATTCTGGGAAGCAGGGGCGTGTTATAGTAGGTCGGTGGTCATAATATTCTGACTACTGACATTAGTCTATATATTCGTACGTCTCTCCCGCAAGAATTATTTTTTAAACACGAAATTTAAATCTCCAGCTTTCCTTTTGGTGTCTTCTACTACGACACCAGATTGCTCTACGTGTAAGAACCTGAAGAAGGCCGTTGCAATTCGGCCGAAACGTCGGTTTTAGTTTATTATTGTTGTCAGTTTTTAGCAATGACGCGGCATAACACCCAGAAGAATTTTAATCACTATGCTCTACGGCTGTCTGGCGTGCTGGATGGTGGTACGAAACCGGCGGGTGCCACTTGGATGCCGTGCTCGGCGGCGCGTGAGCCGGCGGCGTGGCGCAGGTAGCGATCAGGGGTCAGGGCTCGCCACCTGTCGCAGCGATCAATGGCGCGCACTTCTGGCCGTCATGAAATATTTATACAAACAGCGCCTCAATAGCGCTGAATATTTATGGCGGCGCGTAACTGAAACTGCGGGCCGCGCGCGGCCACCCGGAAACACCGCCATAATTTTGAGGCACGGACGAACGGGGGCGCCCGAAACGTGTTGCAACCCTCGCTGGCGACACAAGAGCTGCTTTCAATATTTTGTCGAACAAGGATATTGTGAGTGCACGTAGCCAAACTCCTGCATTAACAACGGCGGAAATCGATACTGCCATTTCCCTGCCGCTTCTCATTCAACTTGTTCCCCACGTTTGTGTGCCCAGGTCTTCGGGGTAAGGCGGTAGTCTATTGAGGGCAGAATTCGAGGCAAATTTGTGTGGAATGAGAAATAACTAATTTTCAGTGTCAAGAGCACTCTTCTCCAAAGGAGGATTTAGTATTTCGCGTCACGTCGACAGCCATCCTAACGAAATGGCTCAGTGACTAACGCAAGAGTACTTATATCGAGTTTGACTGGGATTCAAATCTACTTCCGATCATCAAGTTTTGTATGATTCGTCTAAATCAATTCAGGCAAATACTGGGACAGTTCCTACCCCATACTTGTTCAGCTGAGCCATTCCTTCTCTCTTTCTATCTCTCTCATATATATATATGGAGAGAGACAGAGTGGCTCAATATACGCTAGCAACCCCGCCAATGTTTTGTAACTGCTAAATATGTATGGGAATGGGAATATAAGTCCTGATTTTCTTCTCCTCCTCCCCCCCTCTCTCTCCATCATCACTTCCCCCTCTCCCTGTCCATCTCCTGCTCCTTTCTCTCTCTTTCCATCTGCTCCTCTATGTCCGTACGCCTCCCTCTTCATCCATCCCCTCTTTCCTTCTTTCCCCTTCCCGCTCCTCTTGCGCCTTATTTGTTGTTTTAGCCAACGACAACTTGATTGGGAATTGTAGTCGCTTAAAACTGATGAGTAAATCGGCTGGTATCGCTGGTATACTGGGTATGAGAGAGAACTGGCTCTGAGCACTATGGGACTTAACTTCTAAGGGCATCAGTCCCCTAGAACTTAGAACTACTTAAACCTAACTAACCTAAGGACATCACACACATCCATGCCCGAGGCAGGATTCGAACCTGCGACCGTAGCAGTCGCGCGGTTCCAGGCTTTAGACTCTAGAACCGCTCGGCCATCCTGGCCGACTGAGAGAGACCTCTCCAGTTGTTGGATCCGTAACGATAGTAGCTTCAATGACAGTATTTCGCATGGTTTTAATCTGCATACGGTTACATTTTGCCGTTGCAGGCGAACGTTACACCATGACACAGACACAAATTTGAATACAGCTAACAGACACGTCAATGATCAGACGGATAGTTCATAATTTTGTGGAAAAAAATGGGACACGAGGGGGATTTGATCACGTATCTCCCATCTCGCAGTCCAACACTGTGACAACATAACCACGACGCCATCGCTATTCAACATCGCTGTATGTTGTTCATTTTCGCCTTGGGCCGTTCACTGTTTCAATTTTGCTTCTTTTTTCACAGTTCAGTACACCTTCTTCCTGTTTCCATGCTTGATCTGTCTTCAGTTTTTCACGGCTACCCACTGGGCCAACTTACCACTAAATGCGATGGGAAGTTTCCCTTATAATAAAAATAATAAAAAAAACAGTGCTTGTTTTTCAAATTTTGAAAGACGAATCCCAAGTCCTGAAAGACAAAGGTTTACATTTTGTCGCAAATATGCCAAATTATGAGAACAACAAGATTGCGTTTTGTAAAGCAAGAAAGCTCAAGCTATTGGGACGGCCCACAACCCCGGCACTGCTTTGGAGATTCGACTGAGTGACGCCTTTTTGAAATTAACTTAAGGTAAAATTTTTTCGAGAACTGACGATCGGTCTGTTCCTGACAAAAGAATTCCGATGTATTGTTGCAAAGAAGAGGAGAATATCCTGTGTGAATATAGAACTTTTCTTATGGGCGGAATATTTGACAGATGTTAAAGACAATTCACACAGCTGGACATCATACACGTTGACATCGGAAGCACAGAAGAAGAGATCAAGGTAATTCTTGTTTTATTTGCTTTGCTCCCAGACAGAAGTCAAAATACATATGAAAGATTTTCTTATGGAATGAAAAATAAGATGCCTGGCTGGCACCTGTAGTGCTACACTTTGAAATGGCTACAATGAAATATATAGAAACAGTGTTCCCCGATATATCCCTTTAACCATTGTCTGAGGAGGACAATACAAAAACTGGCATTAACGGAGGAATGCAGGGATGGAAAAGAAGTCCGATGTTTCTCCTCATTTTTGTTGCAGTTGCATGTCTTCCACCAACTAGTGCTGATAAAGGTGGATCGTCATAAAGGAGGAAATTCCCTGTGCAGATAGGTCATGAAATTGTATATGACGAATCAGTTGATGGGAAATTCAAGTATACCAACTGAAACGTGGAATGTTTTTAACGAGAGGCACAGGAACACGAATTCTGTCGAAGGTTGGCATAGAAATCTTAACTCGTCTGCTGTGTAAGCTGAAGGAGGAAGCTGTAAATGCTATATTTGAAACTAAAAATATCGCATTGGTCTTCCTCTTCAAAAAAAGAAGAGAAAGGTATATAGATCTTAAGAAAAGGCTAAAAGACATTATAAGGATTTAAGGTCATGTTTAAATTCTCTGATTTTCTTACACAAAACGAATGAGAAATTAAAATCCGTAATATAAGACAAGAAGTTTAATCATTTGCTGCTGTAATATTGTAGAAAGAAAAAAAAGATAAAAGTAAAAAAAAGGAAGAATAAAAAACAAAAAAGCATTTAAGCATGAATATGTGCTACATGCAAAACGGGCCCTAAGTGTGGATAAAATGCGAAGGTATATTTTTATTCAGAATAGCCTTCCCCGTTGTTGCAGCTTCCTTTGACCGTTGAAAACCTACGGCTAATATTTGTGGTCGGACGCATCACGGATCGCAAAGCCCACCGTCAGAAAGCCCATGACATCTCACGGACTCTCTACGGAGGACATAAAGAGAGGCATCCCTAGCGCAGAGAGGCATCCATAGGCAGGATTCGAACCTGCGACCGTAGCGGTCGCGCGGTTCCAGACTGTAGCGCCTAGAACCGCTCGGCCATTCCGGCTGGCAAACGATCAACAGAAAGTGACTTCGACTTAATTCATTACTCACCCATGGCAGCGCCGCTGCACCCGGTAAGCGTCGATAGGAAGGCCCAGAAAATATTAGACTGCCTTTGTGCCGTTTAAACGATCCATTCACAGCGAAACACGCGTTTGCGCCTGCTTCTGATTATTTAGCGCAACAGCTCGCCAAAGTGTCTGAATTGAGATATCCCTTCTAAGTTCGTGAAAAGACTGTGATACTTTCAGTGATCGTTTTGCTTCTTTATAAGGCGTACACAACAGACAATTGTAGCCAAAAATGCACCCCAAACCTGACAAAAGACATAGACATGTACCAGAAAGCAGATATGTATCACTTGCTGTGTAACACTTCTCATGGCAGATACGTAGGACAAGCAGACAGAGCATTTCATGTCAGAAGGGAGAACACAGGAGAGCCTGCAAGTATGGAACAAAATTGCTCCACATTTACAGAACACCTAAGAGAACACAATCACAAACTAACTTCTAGAGTTGAAGACATGAAAATAATTAAAATCAACAATAAAAACGACCTGCTAATGCTGCAAGAAAATTACCACATAAAAAAAGCAGAAAAGAAAATCCTGTTGACTGATCAAGTGCGCAAGACAAATAACTCACTGTTTACATTAATAGACAAAATAATAGCGTAAAACTCGAACAGAGGATTATTATCATAATAATATCATCCGTCCCCTACCCACACAATCGTCCATGAACCCCTCAGCAAAACATTTAAACCAAAACTCAAATCCACTGAATACCGAAACTTTTAGCCACTCTCTGACAGCTATTACATTCATTTTCAACTTTCTGCAGCTCGTTCTAAATGACTTACATGTAAACTTTCTTACATTCCACAGACACACACACACACACACATATATATATATATATATATATATATATATATATATATATACACTCCTGGAAATGGAAAAAAGAACACATTGACACCGGTGTGTCAGACCCACCATACTTGCTCCGGACACTGCGAGAGGGCTGTACAAGCAATGATCACACGCACGGCACAGCGGACACACCAGGAACCGCGGTGTTGGCCGTCGAATGGCGCTAGCTGCGCAGCATTTGTGCACCGCCGCCGTCAGTGTCAGCCAGTTTGCCGTGGCATACGGAGCTCCATCGCAGTCTTTAACACTGGTAGCATGCCGCGACAGCGTGGACGTGAACCGTATGTGCAGTTGACGGACTTTGAGCGAGGGCGTATAGTGAGCATGCGGGAGGCCGGGTGGACGTACCGCCGAATTGCTCAACACGTGGGGCGTGAGGCCTCCACAGTACATCGATGTTGTCGCCAGTGGTCGGCGGAAGGTGCACGTGCCCGTCGACCTGGGACCGGACCGCAGCGACGCACGGATGCACGCCAAGACCGTAGGATCCTACGCAGTGCCGTAGGGGACCACACCGCCACTTCCCAGCAAATTAGGGACACTGTTGCTCCTGGGGTATCGGCGAGGACCATTCGCAACCGTCTCCATGAAGCTGGGCTACGGTCCCGCACACCGTTAGGCCGTCTTCCGCTCACGCCCCAACATCGTGCAGCCCGCCTCCAGTGGTGTCGCGACAGGCGTGAATGGAGGGACGAATGGAGACGTGTCGTCTTCAGCGATGAGAGTCGCTTCTGCCTTGGTGCCAATGATGGTCGTATGCGTGTTTGGCGCCGTGCAGGTGAGCGCCACAATCAGGACTGCATACGACCGAGGCACACAGGGCCAACACCCGGCATCATGGTGTGGGGAGCGATCTCCTACACTGGCCGTACACCACTGGTGATCGTCGAGGGGACACTGAATAGTGCACGGTACATCCAAACCGTCATCGAACCCATCGTTCTACCATTCCTAGACCGGCAAGGGAACTTGCTGTTCCAACAGGACAATGCACGTCCGCATGTATCCCGTGCCACCCAACGTGCTCTAGAAGGTGTACGTCAACTACCCTGGCCAGCAAGATCTCCGGATCTGTCCCCCATTGAGCATGTTTGGGACTGGATGAAGCGTCTTCTCACGCGGTCTGCACGTCCAGCACGAACGCTGGTCCAACTGAGGCGCCAGGTGGAAATGGCATGGCAAGCCGTTCCACAGGACTACATCCAGCATCTCTACGATCGTCTCCATGGGAGAATAGCAGCCTGCATTGCTGCGAAAGGTGGATATACACTGTACTAGTGCCGACATTGTGCATGCTCTGTTGCCTGTGTCTATGTGCCTGTGGTTCTGTCAGTGTGATCATGTGATGTATCTGACCCCAGGAATGTGTCAATAAAGTTTCCCCTTCCTGGGACAATGAATTCACGGTGTTCTTATTTCAATTTCCAGGAGTGTATATATATATTGAAAGGGTACAGTACCGCCCAACATTGAAAATAGGTACGAAATTCTTGTCAGAACAACACATTTTTTGTGTAAAAGTAACTCAATTTCAATTAATACAGCGAAGCCGGATACCAGTGTGGGGAAGAATAACAATTTATTTATTTAATTGATCACATGTGCACTCCCTCAAAATAAATCCCTACATCCAATTTGGTAAAGTAACAACATTTGGTCGTCAATTTGAGGTCACCAGGGGCTAAGGTCTCCTCCTGGTTATTTTGATGAATTGCTACGTTTGTTTTAATACAGTTTTCTTAAAAAAATGTTCGGAACTACCCTCGCATTGCAAGGATAGTACCGTGCCATTTTTTTCTGCATGGGTAGCCGGTGGTGAAAGGGTACAGTACCGCCCAACATTGAAAATAGGTACGAAATTCTTGTCAGAACAACACATTTTTTGTGTAAAAGTAACTCAATTTCAATTAATACAGCGAAGCCGGATACCAGTGTGGGAAAGAATGACAACTTATTTATTTAATTGATCACATGTGCACTCCCTCAAAATAAATCCCTACATCCAGTTTGGTGAGATCTGTGAAAGGAATGAATGTATGGTCGTCTGCTAACCACAGATAGTGAATCGGAATATATGATCATCTTTGAGTCGATCCTTTGGCTACCTTTGGTGAGACCAAAGAGATGGAAGTTACCAGAGCTTTGAGCGTCTGAAATGTGGCTGACCAATAAGGTAGCAGGGTGCTTCTCCCACTTCGAGAGAGGTGCGAGAGAATCGGAATACGGCCATGTTTCAGGTACTCTGCCGCTGAACCTTCTGCTGTAAAGACCTGTTTTTTTTTGTTGTGCTCCGTAATGAAAGAGTGGAGGCATGGTATGGATGTGGAATATTTAAGAGTAGTTAGAATTAATACTTTCTCTTTCACAGGACCTTTTGTGGGGAAAATTACAAAGTGAGGCAGGTAATTTTAAGGGGATTGTAGTAAACCAACGGTCACAAAGAGCCCACGTGTAGTTGTAAGTTGAGATACTTCCGTGAGCTTAAGCTGAAATATTTAAGAATTAATAGCGTGTGTACAATAAGCTGAAATATTTAAGAATTAATAGCGTGTGTACAATAAGCTGAAATATTTAAGAAATAGCGTGTGTATCATAAGTTGAAGTATTTAAGAAATATCATTCCGTGTGACGCTGAATTTAAACTCTGAGAGAGAATCAAGGTGAGTCGGCCGTTTTTCCAGCAACGCCACTTGGCTTGCATTGCACAGGAAGACGTGCGTTTATCTCCAGAGTTCACAGTAGGAAGGTAGAATTACAAAGTGGGGCAGTGTCGTGTGAAACTGGGATAAATATTGATTGAAGTGGGAAAGCGGAAAGTGATGAAGTTGTAACCGTTCTTTGTGTAATATTTCATATTGCTGTGTTGTGTATGTCTTGTAATTTGGGTATGTGTGTTTTGCATGGGAGTAGCAAGGTAGTTTCGAAAGATTTGTGGGTATGCCTGTTCCTTCTGTATCGCTCGATCTGGAGGAAAGTTTCGTGAGGATAATTGTGAGAGGCGAAGTGTGAGGTATAATAAAAGATCCACCATCCGATCCAGGGAGTGCACTGTTGCGGTAAATAGATTACGAGACCATAGTATAGAGATTCACTAACGTAAAGCCATGCCCACTGGGCGGAATTTCTCATGTGATTTTGTTGTAGGTTGTAGAATTTGTGTGTTTAGGAATAAATCAAATAGTGAAAAGAAAGAGATTGGTGGCCTTTTTTCATTAAATTGTATGTTATTGTAATGTCCCAAATTTATATAAAAGCCGTTAAATCAAAGACAAAAGGTAAATGTGGTATTGCCAGTGCGTAGTGTACAGTCAGAGTTCTATAAATCACTGATAGTCAGATGCGTGTTTCCGTTGCGTATTATTCATACAGGAGGATAATTTGTAACTAAATAGTAAGATACGAGAATTCATGTTGCTCGATAAATTAAGGAAGAATCCACTCGCTTGGCAAACCACTCATCTTGCAGGCCTGACTGCTTGATGCCACAGTATGAGAAAGGCAAGTGGGTGCCTCTCAATATATATATATCTACTTCTCTACTTACAGACACACATACACAGAGAGAGAGAGAGAGAACAGAAATGAATAGACGTTAGTTTTCAGTGTATACTTCGTTAGGTTGGCAGCATGTACGTAAACAAACCAAACACGAAGAGACATAAAGTGAACACACAGTAGTTAAGACTTGAAATCATAATTCTCAGTAAAATATCTACAACTAATGACAGAAGACTACTAGTGCTCCACAGCAGTTAGCCCATAGAACATGAAATATGTGTAGAAAAAAGTTCGTAAAATGAAAATGTGCTTATGCTGCATGAGTGAAGTCATAAAGCGACCTCCATCATGTCACCGGATGGCAGCGAACTGTATCATTCTAGATTCCACTAAAAATGCCTCAAAACAGTGGTCCGAATGCGCCCATACTCTAGAACAAATAAAATACAGTACACCAAGAACAAGGGGGTTTTTATTTACAGAATGAATATATCGGTGTTTGCTGCGGATGATAGTTACGCAACCTTGTTCTTTGCATTATGTCTGCGATATAGAATACAAGTGAGGAAGCACACTTCTGAAAGTTGTTATTGTGGTAATGGTGTGATTAAAACTCACAGCAGAAGGATACAAATGATAAGATCCGGAGATTCGCTGATGACTTTGTCGTCCATAGTGGAAGTGATGAAGAAATATCGGACTATAGAGAAAGTAATGAACAGTATAATGGGTACAGAATATGAAATGACAGTAAACCAAAGAAAAAATAAAGTAATGAGATGAAACTAAAATTAAATTAGTGATAAACTTAACATCAAGACTGGGGACCACAAAGCAGACGAATTGAAGGAATTTTGTTGTCTTTGATGCGAAATAGCACATGGCTTACATCTCCATTACTTTCTCTCATGTTTGAATTTAATTTGATTTAGCCTATTTTGTGATAGCTGAAACGAAAGACATCGTTTTACAGCACGAGAAAGTAACTGAGCAAATGCTAACCGACATCGTGCCATGAACAACCTGCCTGTACCAGTAAGCAGAAGCCTAACAAGACTGCGTGACTCAGTTGCATCGCAGACCAACCGCATCTTCGAAATCCATCCACACATACTCAACCCGTTAAACTTAACTTGCCCTTGCCTGTAGTGCAACTGCTAGTACGTTGTGCACCAGCATCTGAATTCTGACGATAATTTGCCCTAAGGCAACAGCACTCTGGGATACGTTAGTACACCAGTAAATGACTAGTGCACAAATAAGGTAAAAATCTAAACATATTGCTGAGACCCAGTGTCCTCCGTCTTTGTCGATGTACAAAGACTGAGAGTTTTTTTCCTATACCTTTTGCGACAGTTTCCTATCTGAACAGTACATATTCAGAAACAGCGGATTTTTATGTATAATATTCATAGGCAGCATCACTCTCGTATCGGTAGGTTGTTAGTAATGCTCTATTTTGTAGACACACTTTGCATTTCGTTTACCTAGCAATGGACGTGACGATAGAGGAGCGGTGCGGCGCAATAAAATTCTGCGTTTGTCTAAACCACAGGGGCACTGAAACTTCGAAAAGTTGCAGAAAGCATACGATAAAGATGCGTGCAAAAAAGCTTAAGTGGTTCAAGAACTTCAAAGAAGGCCGACTTGTCCATGTTAAGCAAAGTGGGCTTGAGGTATCGGCTTCTGCTATGACAGTCAAGATCAACCCAGCTGCTGTGATCGTCCGTCAAGATCGGCAGTTAACATTACGTAATCTCAGTGAAGTGCAGAGAATCTCATATGGAGGTGTCTTTGCGATTACGCATGATCGTCTCCTTATTGCTCTTGCTTGTCCCCGATGAATGCCACATATGTTGATTCCTGAACAAATGGCTGTGTTAATGGAGATAAGGCGTCAAGATGCTGTGTCTGTTCGCTGATGGAGGAGATGCGTTTCTGGTATCCATTATCAAATGGTTCAAATGGCTCTGAGCACTATGGACTTAACTTCTGAGGTCATCAGTCCCCTAGAACTTAGAACTACTTAAAAACCTAACTAATCTAATGACATCACACACATCTATGCCCGAGTCAGGATTCGAACCTGCGACCGTAGCGGTCGCGCGGTTCCAGACTGTAGCGCCTACAACCGCTCGGCCACTCCGTCCGGCTTATCCATCATCACCGGTGATGAGTCGTGACTGCATTATTATGGTCCTGAAGGAAAAAGAACCAGCACAGTGTGGAAATCACCGGGTTCTCCAATAACAAACTCGGCGAAACTTGTTCCATTTGCAGGTAAAGTGATGGTGATGACAAATTTTAGCTGCCATGGAATGATTTACAAGCGCGCATTTCCCACGCAAACTACTTTCACAGCAGCATACTACGCGTCAGTATTGGCTAAACTGAGGGAGAACATTGCGAGGAAACGACCAGAACTTTCTCGTATTGGTTGGTGACTTCATCATGGCAACGCGTGGCCTCACGTTGCTAATCAAGTCATACAGTTTCATGCTCAGTTCATCATTACCTGTGTACTTAATCCGCCTTCTAGCCCAGATCTATCATCCTGCGTTTTTAATCTCATCACTAAAGGCAAAGCTTCAGGACATTCGATTTGAGAACTCTGAAGCAGAGCTGAAGAAAATTGAGGCGGTTCAGTTCTCAAAGACCTGACAAAGAATGGCGTTCACCAGGTGTTCGACGACTTGCAGAGACGCCATAAGAAGTGCATTGAAGTAGGGAGGGGGGGGGGGTATTCTGAAATTGATCATCTAAATATTGAAATGGACTAATGAACATCTTCGAAAAAAATCAGTCTCGTCTTCGTTGACCAGTCCTTGTTCAATTGTGTTTAACAAAATCCACCAAACCCACGCGACCGTAATTGCTTCCGATCAACACGACACTACTAGCTTGAAAAAAATGGTTGCAAATATTAACAAAAAAGGAAAAATTACTCACTTATGAATTTAGACTTATAAGTCGCCATAGCTGTGCTATGCTATGCGGCGTGCAGGTATAATTTATGCTCTCTGTCATGCGGGTATTAAAACCACACCCCTGGGATAGTTTAGGCTCTACTGGTAATTAACAACGCCATGTTCCCCAAGACATAAAAATAATCTGAGCCCATCGTCGCGATCAAGTGGTCCTCACCAACGATATAATCGTTAACACTGGAGCAGTAAAAACTGAGTTAGCCACAGTATTCTACTTACCGACGTGAATTGGAGTGACTGTGCATCGCATGCGGTAAGCTTTACTCATTATCGGCCACCATCTTACTCTGTGTAGATTATTTTAAGGGGCGGCATAAAGTCTCCTCAAGATCTGAAAAGACTGACAAAAATAAAAAATATACTTTATCACTGCCTGTGTGATTCTATATGATGAAATGTTATTACCTCAATATGAGGAAAAACAAAGCTTATTTTGCTATAAGGGCTGGAGTAGATGTCAGCCGCACTTCCGACCCCTTGCAACACCAGCTGCATTCTTCCCAAACAATGGCTTGCCAACCCCCACTGCTAACATTTCTATGCTGCAATGACATCAAACCATTCACTACAAGAATATTAAAGATTCTCATATGTACTGGCTTAAATGAGAGACTCCAATGGAGACGCTCTCATATTGATGCATGAGCTATTTTCTCCTAAGTCGTAACTCCGACAGTCCGTAATCGTATGAGGGACTCTTTTTTTTCTTTCCCCTTCTGCCTTCTCTTGGGTTGTTCCACGAAGCTGTAGCTGATGAGTGGTGTTCAGCCCCGGAAACGACACCATATTTTCGTTTTTGGTCGCTGTTAGTATTATCGCACCAGGCTTTCTGAGCTCGACGCCACAGTCTTAATTACCGCCATGCTAACTTGCATTTTTTTTATGAGCACAGACGTTTTACTGCGTGACAATGGTTTCTCTCGTTCACCGCCAGCTACCATGAATCCGGATCACTAAGCTCAATAAAAATTCAAATTTTTCGTGATTCCTAGTTCGGATCGTAAAACTTCACCTTCATCTACATATCGCACGCATGCTACAAAAGTGAGAACCCAAAAGTCAGGTTTTCGATTAATCAATAAAACTATTTTTGGTAACAATGCAATATTATTAAGGCAAACAAATTTATCAGCATTAACGGGAATGTATATAAAACCAGGATCATATTTATTTCAGTCATTTTCAGTGTGAACCCTAAAGCACTGTCCTTTATTTAAATTGTGTCACTTTTGGTGCTTTGATCAGAGATAGCTGTGATTATTTAGAGTTCTGTCACATTTCTGGAATAAAACATATACGTATGACTCTTTTGATGTTCAGTTTATGTTTATTAATAATTTTTATTTCTAATTAAGTCATCCATTGTGGAGGATAGATTTTGACTAATAAGTTTTTGCGTCCATTGCTGGAAACACAATACGTTTCTGTAAATTAGATATATTTAAAAAAAATTCTCACAAATTCAGAGGTATAAATAAGTCAAACGATAGTTTCATTTAGCCTTATAAAAGTCTAACAGTTTTGAGACGCTAAAATGACTGAATCATAATTAACAGTTCAAATACTCAACATCTTAAGAATATGAAATATAATAATTCTTTGGAATGATGTTTTTATCGATGAGACTGAATATATTTCTTCTTATTTCAAGCAGAGGAAACTGATTAGAGTAAGCTTTAACCCGTCTGAAAACGAAAACAGTCCTGATACTAGCAAACAAATGAGCAAAATGCAGTGTTATATATGTTATATATATGCAGTGTTATATATATGAACACTTAAGGCATGCTGACAATCTGCCTAAAGACTTCAAAAGCCTAGTATTCAAGTTATGCGCAGTAACGCTCTTCAACTTCGTATCTTTGTCAGATGTCTTATAAAAGAATGCATCGGCACTTTCTCTTTTGACATTTAATACCTTAATGTCATGCCACTTCAGTTTCTTCTTATCCATGCCCAGATTAAATCTCGTACCCCTCTCTTCCTGCAAAGCTATCATGTCATAAAAATCATCTTAAGTCAATTGATGTATACGATGTAAGTGCTCCCCTCTTCTTTGTCCTACTGATTAATGTAGCACACTGTTCTGGCACATAGATAGCCCTAGATTTCATACCCCTTTTCACCTTTTCTCAATTATGCAACGTACATTGTCGCCTTCATTCTGCGAATGCCCTTGTATCAAAAATTAATAAGTGATACTATGACTATTTTGTTAATGTAAAGCATGCCAGTAACTGCAGAAAAATACTTATTCCTCCACTGTTCATACCATTTATCTGAACAGAAAATAAGCTCTTTATCCTCAGAGTTTCCAGCTCTCTCATCTAGCAGTGCTATACAGTGCAGTATGCAACTTCCAATTTTCACAGCTCCTTGTATCCCTACTGATAAAAAAAATTCGGCTTGGTTTGCAACGAGATCACTAACAGTAAAATTGTACTCTTATAATAAAATATTGTAGCCATACCTTCAGGTTAAAGGCGCTGCAGTCTGGAACCGCAAGACCGCTACGGTCGCAGGTTCTAATCCTGCCTCGGGCATATATGTTTGTGTTGTCCTTAGGTTAGTTAGGTTTAACTAGTTCTAAGTTGTAGGGGACTAATGACCTCAGCAGTTGAGTCCCATAGTGCTCAGAGCCATTTGAACCATACCTTCAGGTAGCGACATAATAGCCTGAAGGTCATAAATTGCGATATTTAGTTTGTACTTATCAGCATTCTTCTCTTTATGGGAAAGATTTTCTCTTCTTGATGCTGATTATAAGAGTCAAGCAAAATGTTTTTGCACTTGTCATCTGCACTTTTAAAAGTTTACATTTGTCGCACTGATCTTTTCTTAGTATATAAATACACGTGTTAAATGTACGATTGAATATGCGATTAAATGTTATTTACCACCGAATATGCGATTAAACATTACTGCATTAACAAATGGTAAACACTGCTTCTCAAGATGTTCTTTATAGTCGTGATGGAAATCTGCCAAACTTTTGCCGCCCTCAGTAAATTCAAAAGTAGTCTGAGCCCTTAAATAGTTTGATTCAACTCTGTATATAGCATTAACAAAACTCCTTACACTGCCTTTTATTTCAGAATCTAATGTGGGATGTTTTTCATGATTTTCTCTTTTCTCAGCCTCAACAAATCCGATTTCAGATTTCTTCATCAAATCCATTCGGATGGGTCGATCGTTTATTTCAATAACTGTCCTGAAAAATGTACTTAAAACCCTAATACGCGTATCATTCATTTCAAAATAAAACGCTGTATTCAGTTTATGAATTCTTGTGTGGTTGAATAGCGATGCTTCGTTTTAGCAGGCCCGTTGTATGCAGCTATATGTCCCCATTGCCTCTGTAAATCTGAATGATCCCAATAGCTATCAAATATTTCTTGTTGAACGTCATTAATTTTTTCCCAATTCAGTAGTCTAAATTCGCTGCACATGGTGGGGTCCTTTTTTTCTGGGTATTCTGCCTTTGTCATTAAGGACGCCATACGTGCTCTTCCAGAATTTCTCATTATTTTAGCTGTTCTAACTGCCCAATTTTCGAGAATCTGTTTCTGTTTCTTCCCTTTCTTCATCTCAGTTTCGACATCAGTTAGGAAGTTACCTTCATCTGTACTTTCAGACCTATAACCGTCACAGGAACTGACAGTAAAATTTCGATCTTCTATTGAGTCATCATCTAATACGTCAATATGGCCACAGTCTACCAGAGAAATACAGTATTGTTGTTTTCCTTTCATTTTTGTCAGACGCATGCGGACAGTACTTTCTGACTACATGCAACAACAAAAATGTCAGTTCTGTTTCCTTCTGAACTAGTAGCAACAACAGTCGATCCGATTTGATTATAGGATATCATTAAGGATGATGTAGTTCTGTGAAAATGTAGCTCATGAAGTATTGTATAACGTTCTTCCATTAGCTACCTCATAACTTGGATTTGTTTCATGGACTTCTTTCCCTTGAATACATTCCAGATTAGCAGGATGTCCATCCTCTGTATTACTGTCCAATGTGACAGGCGAACGCCCTGATGGCAACATCATTCATTATTCTGCGTGAAAAGGGAACAAGAAAGGAAATGTACGAGTATTTTCTTAAAAAGTGACACAATCAAAATATCCTATCTACTTCTTCAAAAACGACAAAACTGAGAACGTTAGATTTCTTCTAAAGTGAAGCAGCTCAAAACATCAATAGTACATCATCGCAAACATTACATTTCACACTGAAGTCAACAGCGTTGTTTTACGTGGGAGGGCCAACGCTGGTTAAATTAGAAAATAACGAACTTTTTACGACCAAAGCACATAAATGGAACGTTTTACTCTAGTCATTCAAACAGACGTGACTCCATATTCCCGGAAATGAGTCTTCAAAACTGGCATATTTTAAATTATTTAAGCATTCTACGCTTACATTGGTTAACTGAAGTCTTCTTCTTCTTAAGTTGCCAATCCTAAGATTGATTTGCAGCAGCTCTCCATTCAGTGCGATTGTCGGCCAGCCTCTTCAATTCCGTGGAACTTCCGCATCCTAGGTCCTGCATTATCTGGCTTATGTACTTTCTTCTAGGTCTGCCTCTTGCCCTTTTGCCCTCCACAAGGCCTTCCGTTATAGTGTGGAGAAGACTTTCATGTCTCAGAATGTGTCCCATCCATATATCTCTCCTCTTCTTGACCGTCTTCCAAAGAACTGGAACTTCCTCCGCTCTCTGCAGGACTTCTTCATTTGTCATCCTGGCCGTCCATGGAATTTTTAACATCCTTCGCAGACACCACATTTCGAATCCTTCAATCCTTCTTCTTTCATTCCTCTCCAAGTGTCCAGGTTTCGCTGCCGTAGAGAAGCACACTCCCAACAAAGGTCTTTATTAAACGCTTCCTTAACGACAGACTTATCATATTTGATGTGAGGAGTCCTTTCCTTTTATAGAATGCAATCTTTGCCTGATTTATTCTACTTATTACATCTTTCCTACTACGACCATCTGATGTTATTCTGCTTCCCAAGTAGACAAAGTCTTGTATTCCTTTCAGCTTCTCTCCATTCAGCCTTGTATTCGTAATTGCTTGATTATTTTGTCTGCTTGCAACTAAGATTTTTGTTTTTGACTTATTAATTTTCATGTTGTACCGTGTAGCAAGAGTGTTTTCCATTTCCTCCAACACTACTTGTAATTCTTCCTCATTTTCCGCTAGGACAGCAATGTCATCCGCAAAACGCAACATATCAACTATTTTTCCCTGGATCCTGATTCCATTAGCTTGTCCTAACTTTTCTCTGACCTCCTAGGAGGGCGGATGAGCAGGTAGAGGCAGGGCACTCTCTTGTCCTTGGGATGGGAAACTGTCCCTAAAGGCGGAAGAGCCACATGATGGCCAACGGCATAGAATGAAGAAGGCAAGGAGAAACCACTTCATTAAAGATCTAATTAGATTTCTCAAGTATCAGCAGCCATAATATGAATATGAAACAAGCTCTAACTGAAGTCTAGGAAGGGAAATATGACACTGCTTTTGTGACTTCAAACCAAAATAACGACACAACTAAAAATAACACAGTTTTGGAGCACTTAACAACGATCCGTTCAGTATAGAATTCACTGCTAAACTAACAGTGCAACGCTGTTGCAGTTAGGAGCACGCTCCTTCTCCATACAATTGAAGTGACGCAACTGTTCGTTAATGGCCAAATTATGAAGCTACAGAAACACACTTTTGATAATTGATCAGGTATTGTTCCAATACTGTCATAGTAACAACCGAAAAATGAAGATTTTTGTGTTGCGTCACTTTTGTGGGAAGGGTACTGTGTGTTTCAACCTGACTCCTTCTCTCCTTCATTGTTACCACCTATCAGCTTTATTAACTCTGGCGTGTGCAATACAGAGACTTACCACTGCCACGTCTTTAGTATATGAACAAATTTCTGGGAATGTATGTTTAGAGCACAGTATTGTATGGTAGTGAAACATGGACTGTGGGAATACAGTACAAAAAGAGTCGGAGAGATTTGGTGCTCTAGAAGGATACTGAAGATTGGATGGCCTAGTAAGAGAGAGGTTCTCTGGAGAATCGACGAAGAAATGAACGTATGAAAAACAGTGACAATAAGAGGGGACAGGATGATAGGACGTTTGTTGTCAGAGACGTACATTCGTGGTACCAGAGGCTAAACTGTTAGGGTAGACAGAGACTGGAGTTCATCCTACGTATAATCTAGCACGTAGGTTTCAAGTGCTACTCTGAGATGAAAGAGTTCGGCATAAGAGAGTAATTCGTGATGGACCGCATGAAACCAGTCAGTGGACTGATGAACAAAAAAGATAAAGGGATCAGAGTATTTGAGTATTTCTGTTAAATATTCCTATAAGGAAAAAAATAAAGCGCAACAAAGTTTTAGAAATTTTAAATATTGCTTTTTGTGAGCTTGCTAAGTGTATGGTTCAAATGGCTCTAAGCACTATGGGACTTAACATCTGAGGTCATCAGTCCCCTAGACTTAGAACTACTTAAACCTAACTAACCTAAGGACATCACGCACATCCATGCCCGAGGCAGGATTCGAATCTGCGACCGTAACAGCAACCCGGTTCCGCACAGAAGCGCCTAGAAGCGCTCGGCCGCAGTGGCCGGCTGCTAAGAGCAAAACAAGATTTTACAGGTGAGACGAGCATTTTGAAGAGGACGTGAAGCCGAGGTGGGCGGGCATCCTGGTCGCCCCAACACGTTAACAACCGATGAAATCGTGGAAAATGTGAAAGAAGTGATAATTAACATTCGCGAAAATAAAATCAGAGAAGTCGCTGATCATGTTGACATATCAGCCGGTTCGTGCCATGAAATTTTCGTGTATGTTGTTGGTATTAAACGTGTGACAATAAAATTTATTCCAGAATACTTGAATTTCGATCAAAAACAGCGACGAATGCCAGTTGCTCATGAGTGTCTATATGAAAGGAAGGAGAAGCACGCAGAGGCCAGTCGCAATTCCATTAGTTTTTAGTACGCCTGCGAATCTATGTTTCGGCTATAAATAGCCATATTCAGAACATTTTCGTTACAGCTCGACAAACTCGCGGCAGTTCATGTCAACATATGTTCTGAGAGGTGTATATGTCCTGCCTACACACCTGTTTGCCTCTCCTTTCTTACAATCAACGGTCGCTGTGCACAACGGTTCTTGTTGGAATCAAAGCTGTCTAGATCAAGTTAACAATGATGTTTCAAATGGTTCAAATGGCTCTGAGCACTATGGGACTTAACATCTGAAGTCATCAGTCCCCTAGACTTCGAACTGCTTATACGAGTACCTAACTAACCTAAGGACATCACACACATCCATGCCCGAGGCAGGATTCGAACCTGCGTCCGTAGCGGTCTCGCGGTTCCAGACTGTAGCGCCTAGAACCGCTCGGCCACTCCGGCCGGCACGAGTGCCCTCTGCCGCCACAATATACAGGGTGTTTCAAAAATGACCGGTATATTTGAAACGGCAATAAAAACTAAACGAGCAGCGATAGAAATACACCGTTTGTTGCAATATGCTTGGGACAACAGTACATTTTCAGGCAGACAAACTTTCGAAATTACAGTAGTTACAATTTTCAACAACAGATGGCGCTGCGGTCTTGGAAACTCTATAGTACGATATTTTCCACATATCCACCATGCGTAGCAATAATATGGCGTAGTCTCTGAATGAAATTACCCGAAACCTTTGACAACGTGGCTGGCGGAATGGCTTCACATGCAGATGAGATGTACTGCTTCAGCTGTTCAATTGTTTCTGGATTCTGGCGGTACACCTGGTCTTTCAAGTGTCCCCACAGAAAGAAGTCACAGGGGTTCATGTCTGGCGAATAGGGAGGCCAATCCACGCCGCCTCCTGTATGTTTCGGATAGCCCAAAGCAACCACACGATCATCGAAATATTCATTCAGGAAATTAAAGACGTCGGCCGTGCGATGTGGCCGGGCACCATCTTGCATAAACCACGAGGTGTTCGCAGTGTCGTCTAAGGCAGTTTATACCGCCACAAATTCATGAAGAATGTCCAGATAGCGTGATGCAGTAATCGTTTCGGATCTGAAAAATGGGCCAATGATTCCTTTGGAAGAAATGGCGGCCCAGACCAGTACTTTTTGAGGATGCAGGGACGATGGGACTGTAACATGGGGCTTTTCGGTTCCCCATATGCGCCAGTTCTGTTTATTGACGAAGCCGTCCAGGTAAAAATAAGCTTCGTCAGTAAACCAAATGCTGCCCACATGCATATCGCCGTCATCAATCCTGTGCACTATATCGTTAGCGAATGTCTCTCGTGCAGCAATGGTAGCGGCGCTGAGGGGTTGCCGCGTTTGAATTTTGTATGGATAGAGGTGTAAACTCTGGCGCATGAGACGATACGTGGACGTTGGCGTCATTTGGACCGCAGCTGCAACACGGCGAACGGAAACCCGAGGCCGCTGTTGGATCACCTGCTGCACTAGCTGCGCGTTGCCCTCTGTGGTTGCCGTACGCGGTCGCCCTACCTTTCCACCACGTTCATCCGTCACATTCCCAGTCCGTTGAAATTTTTCAAACAGATCCTTTATTGTATCGCTTTTCGGTCCTTTGGTTACATTAAACCTCCGTTGAAAACTTCGTCTTGTTGCGACAACACTGTGTTCTAGGCGGTGGAATTCCAACACCAGAAAAATCCTCTGTTCTAAGGAATAAACCATGTTGTCTACAGCACACTTGCACGTTGTGAACAGCACACGCATACAGCAGAAAGACGACGTACAGAATGGCGCACCCACCGACTGCGTTGTCTTCTATATCTTTCACATCACTTGCAGCGCCATCTGTTGTTGAAAATTGTAACTACTGTAATTTCGAAAGTTTGTCCGCCTGAAAATGTACTGTTGTCCCAAGCATATTGCAACAAACGGTGTATTTCTATCGCTGCTCGTTTAGTTTTTATTGCCGTTTCAAACATATCGGTCATTTTTGAAACACCCTGTACGAGTAGGATCGCCGGCAGCAGCGTTGCCGCCCAGTCTCACTCTCAGTCCCAGTCTTCTGTTTTAGTCAGTCCTCGTCACTTTGGTCGTGTGTTACTAACGGGAGCCTCACACTGTACAACGCTCTTTTGCTTCTTGCAATAGCTGGACACTGCTGCTGTTTTTTTTTCTTTTGTAAAATTTCTTTGCAGCTCTTAGAGGAAGCTACAAGATAAGCAAAACTTCTGTTTACTGCATTTCACTAATCATTTCTGCCCATGTCTAGCTTCCCTATGGCGACAGCCGCTGCACCACTCTGCAACCCACCTCCCCTTACCATTGCGTTTGAAGTAGTACACAGCCGGCACGGTATCTCATCGTGTCCGGTCAGAGAGCTGGTTGGCCTCTCTAATAAAAAAGCTGAGTGGAAGGGTCAGCAAACGAACTTTAATGGATGTCATGTGATGTCCGCAAAACCAAACACGACAAGTGGTCATCTCGACAAAAATGACAATCCTGAGGGCCCGGGTTCGATTCCCGGCTGGATCGGAGATTTTCTCCACCCAGGGAATGGGTATTGTGTCGTTCTAATCATCATCATTTCATCTCCATCGACGCGAAAGTCGCTGAAGTGACGTCTGCCCAACGGGAGGCCCTAGTCACACGACTTTTTTTTTTTTTTTTTTTTTTTTTTTTTTTTTACAGCACTTACAAGTTTAACGCCGTTTGCGGTAAGAATTCCGAAAAGAGTTATCTATTTTGTGGTGAAACAGTTCCTAGCTTTTTCGCTGCTATACTGCTTGTCCATTAATGTCTGACCAAAACTAATACTGTAAACTATGCCCCTGCCTCCGTATTCGCCAGAAATGGTCCCGTGTGGCTTTCTTCTGTACCCAAAACTAAAGTATGCCTTGAAAGGCCATCGTTTACAAGCATAGATGAGAGTAAACATGCGTCGAGGAGAGAGCTTAAAGCTATTCCAGAATCTAGTTCAGGAAGTGTTTCGAGGCTTGGAGAAAGTACTGGAATATGTGTATAAAATCTGTTGTTGTGGTCTTCAGTCCGAAGACTGGTTTGATGGAGCTCCCCATGTTACTCTATCCTGTGCAAGCTTCTTCTTCTCCGAGTAACTACTACAACCTACATCCCTCTGAATCTGCTTACTGTATTCATCTCTTGGTCTCCTTCTACAACTTTTACCCTACACGCTTCCTTCCAGTACTAAATTGGTGATCCCTTGATGTCTCAGGATGTGTCTTACCAACCGATCCCTTCTCCTCTCCCATATAAAATCTAGTGGGGACTATTTGGAGGGCGACATCCGTGATATGGTCGAATAAATAGAATTCTTCCCAAGAAACAAATTCCCATTATTTTTTTAATGTACCTCGTATCTTGTGTTATGTTACATGCACTTAGCGTTTAAATATTTGTGTCCGTGTGAAGATAAGCCCCGGTGACATCAGTTCCGTTACCTCTGTTCGTAGGTCCAGTGAGGACGACTACTGCCCACCAGAGGACGTGGACTTCATTCAAGAGGCGGTGCTGAAGGAACTGCGCCTCAAATTCTCCCCAGTCAAGCTGCAGCTCGCCTACCTGGAGGAGGGAGACCAGTGAACAAATGGAAGACATCCACTAGCACGCCATTTTTCATTTAGTTTCGTGTGATGTTGACGCTTATAGTCAGCATTAGTAGTTTTTACCATGCATAATTTTATACATTTTCCTGTCAAAAGACTGATGTTAGATATAAGTCACGGGGATTTGGTGATGGTATTTTGTAAGCAGAATCGTAAATTAATGTACTCTTTTTGTGACAAGTAAACGTATGTTGTGCCTGAGTATGTTGTGTAATTTATCTAGAAACTACTACTGACCACAGCCTTACTATTCCTAAACCAGTACTATACGGTACAGTATACAACGAAACATCGATAAATGTAACCCTCATCTTTAGAAATTCCGGAAGTCAAGCACCGACTAAAACTTGCACTTGATACAGTCTTATCTGGAAGTACCTGTGACAAATTTTCACACTTAGTAATAGAGTGGTTTGTTATCTAATGATAAAGTCGGGTTGATTCTGTGCTCCACATATCTTACAACACACGTTCCTCATAATCAAGCAGTGTAACTGTGCACCGTGTAACCTCCCCACAAAAATTTAAAAGAATATTATTTAAGACTGCTAATGATCATTGAGCCAAGTGTAACCTTTCCAGAGAATTTTTAAAAAAGACAATATTTAATAGAAATGGGAGCCAAACGTAACCTCCCTGCAATGAAATGTAGTGACAAAGGCAATAAAAATGTGAAATTCGCAATCTGACTCTGGTGTAAGCTCCCACAAAAAATATAATAAAAGATAATTCAGTGCTAATGACACTTCAGTGACAACGAAAATTCAATTAAACCGAAATATCGGTCTTTGGCCCTGTGCAAAAAATCAGAATTAATTTCTTACCTCAGTATAACTGCATGTCAAGTTTCTGCTCTTATTGTTGGCCACGGCTTGGAGGAAATGCATTGCAAATAATATTTGTTTTTTTTTTTGAAATTTAACTGAAACTTTACTTTAAGGGAAATGGAAGGAAATCATTGGTTCAATTGAATGGTTTTTTTGTAAAAAAAATTGCTTTGAAATCAAAATTATTATTGGGGCGATTATTGCACAAATTAGTTACAGTTAATTTACATTATTAGCTGAGCGCATTTAAAAATAATATACCTCGTCCTGTATCTTGACCAGAATGCCATGTCGACGCCCGCCGACTCCTCACACACAACTGCACTCGACTGCTACTACCGACATACTGCACTGCTCACAGACTGCCCACTGACAGACTGCTCGCAACTGTACTGCACGACTACTACCGACCGACTACTGGACGCAACTGCTACCGACAGAGTGCTCTGCACGACGACTACTAGAGTACTACTGCTCGTAACTCTCGCGCGGTCAAGCGCAGACTACCCACGATAAAAGGCTCTCTGGTCAAAGATTTTATCATGCCTCACCATCGCTGCTACGTTACATACGTGTTTCAACCGCTGACAGAAAAATTACCCTTAATGCAGTAATTATTGTGTTATTTTAATCTTTGGGAACGGTTTTCAGTACCTTTAAGTAGGAAAGGAAACATTTTTAATACATATATGGTAAAAAAGCAAAAACAAGTTTCGTAAATATCACATTTCACTTCTCTCCTTTGAGGGATATGTGCTTGGTCCAGCAATCCTCCAGGTTTTTCATCCTATCAGAAAAACAGATTCTATGAAACTTTGCAAAGAGCTCGGTGTCTGTAACTATCACTTCCTCATTTCACGAAAATTTTTTCCAAGCAGGTCATAGTTTCAAGTTCGGAAATGGAAGAAGTCACTTTGGGCTCAGTTTGGCTAATAGTGAGGATGAGGAACCAATTCGAAACCTAACTCACGCACTTTCGCCATTGTTATTGCTGATGTGTGGGATGGTGCATTATCCTGATGAAAAAGCACTTTTTTGCTTAGCCTCCTTGGCTTTTCTTCAGCCAACGCAAGTTTCAAACGATCCAGCGATGAAGCATAATAGGCTCCAGTTGTGGTTCTGCCTTCTTTCAAGTAACCTATGAGGATTATTTCTTGGAAATCGCAAAAAAAAAACTGTGGCCATCATCTTACCAGCTGAAAAAATGGTCTTTGCCCTTTTCTGTTCGCTCTCACCAGCCTTTTTCCATTGTTTTGACTGTCTTTTTGACTCTGGTGTGTACTAATACGTACAGGCTTCATCGAAAGTCAAAAATTCTTGCGAATTGCTATTAAACACAGCCTGACGTTGTGTTGAAATGCTGCTGCGGATGCGCTTTTGGTCGCTACGAGCAGTCTCTGCACCCACCTCGCACACAGCTTCTTTATAGGCGATTCTCCGTGCAAGATAGAGTGTACACGCTGAATTGAGATGTCCACAGTCTTGGCAACCTCACAATTAAAAAAATTCTTCTTCGTTGGCCTTGAATTACGGTAACATGGATTTTGTCAATGGTTTCCTTTGTGGTGACCTCAACAGAACACCGGAGCGGACTTCGTCTTCGGTGCTTGTCCAGCCTCATTTAAATTCATTAATCCAAAATAAATGATGGTGCAGAACCTGCGTCATTCGATTCTGTTTTGATTTGTGAGGCTGTCAAAGCCTTCGAATTAAAATATTTAAAAATGGGACGAAACTTTTTTCTCCATTTTCAGTCGCAGTCACACTGACCAAGCTAGACGGCTGTCAGTAATGAACTGTACGTTGTACATTGCTAAGATTTGAAATTCTTTATTAGGATGCTTGGAATAATCAATTTTACCAACGATTAAGGCGTAACAAAAATTTTCCATTCTTTCACGGAAATTTACTGACTTATCAAACCACCGTCGTGAATACATTTACTAAGAAACAAACGTGCCACAATACAGTTAAGTGACTAGCGTGAGGTTTATTTAGTTTTTGTAGAATCCTTATGGTACTTTAGAGCAATGGAATGAGGACTGGCAAGAATATATCCAAAGGCCATAGAAATTCATGATGCAACTCGTGAAGAATTGTTTTCGTAATGAAGTGAAACTGAATGTTCAGCAGTCCCTGCGGTTGGTGCAGTGAAGTTCTGTATACTGGGAAAAAGTGATTCTTGTGAGCATGAAAGTGCTCCCGACTTTCCCACAAACTGTTTCCAAGTGGAGTTCACTGTTTGAACAGGAGTTTATACGACACAGTCCCCTGCATGTCGCAAATGCATCACTGGTATTGTGGTCTTCATTCTGAAGACTGCTTTGATGCAGCTCTCCACTCTCTTCTATCTCGTGCAAGCCTTTCCATCTCCGCATAACTACCGCAACTTCCTTTGAATCTGCTTTCTGTAGCCAAGGCTTGCTCTCCCTCTACAACTTTTACCTCTCGCATGCCCATCCATTAACAAATTAACGATTCCTCGGTGGATCAGAATGCACCTAATCAACATATCACTTTTTTGCCAAGATACGTCACAGATTTCTCTCTTTCACCATTCGATTCAGCATATCTCTGTTAATTATCCAATGTACCCATCTACTTTTTAGTGTTCTTCTGATCAGAGCAATCAAATAGCTCCTGATCTCATCTTGCATGTACTATTTATAGTCCATATTTCACTTCTGAATGGGCTGCACTACAGACAAATACTATCAGAAAAGATTTCTTAATACTTAAATTCATATTATGAGGGCGCACTGGAAAGTGCAAACTCTTAAAGCTTTTTAATTAAAACAAACGTTATTAACATTCTACGTCTTTGTTCTTCATGTCTTAATCTTTACTTTTCGCCACAGACATACTGAGCCAGTAGTCTCCGTGCAATGGTAACACCAGATGCCATCAGATCACCGAAGTTGAACGCTGTCAGGCGTAGCTAGCGCTTGAATTGGTGGCTGGCAGGTGTGCCGAGTGCCGTGAGGTGCACTTGTGAGGCAAACTGAGGAGCTACTTGACTGAGAAGTAGCGGCTCCGGTCGCGGAAACTGGCAAGGGCCAGGAAATTAGCGTGCTGGCCACATGCCCCTCCATATCTGCACCTAGTGAAGCCTGTCGGCTGAGGACGACACGGTGGTCAGCCGGTACCGTTTGGCCGTGTCCTATTCAGACGGAGTCAGTCAGTCAGTCAGTCAGTCATCCTAACAATGAACACTTTTCTTCAAGTGAAAGACCAGTTTGTTGATGCCATCGCTCTACACTGTTTGACTTTGTTGGTGGAACCACAAACTCAGCTCTGCTTGCACTGCTTCATCACTTCAAAGTGGAGTCCCCAAAAGCGTTCTTTAATTTATGGAAACAAATGACAATCACGTGGGGACAAGTTAGAACTATATGGCGGATGATTGATGGCAATGAATACTAGGTGTCAGATTGTTGCAGAATTGCATTGCTCATGTGTCTGGTACTGTCATGCTGAAGAATAAGGTGTGTGGACGAACTGTTCATACTCGATAATGGATTGCAACACGTTGTTTCTCACTCACTGACATAGTTAGGTTACACACCATCGTGTTACACACTACAGATCGGAGCACTCTAGTGGCAGACGGCTGTTGGTATGTGAGCTTGAAAAATTAAGATATAGAATGTTGTAAATATTAGTTTTATTGAGAAAGCTTGGAGAGTTTTCACATAAAAATTCAGAGGCACTACTTTTAAGCATGTCCTGAAAGATAACATATTTATCTTTCAGAAAAAGTCTTTCCTCCTACGGGAAGCATGCATTTATATCCTTTCTACTTCAGCCCACATCAGTTATTTTGCACTCCAAAAAGCAAAACTCGACTGCAACTTTTAGTGTATCATTAGCTGCTCTAATTTCCTCAACATCACCTGATTGAACTCGACTACAGCCCATTACCAATGTTTTACTTCTGTCGATATTCATCTGATAACCTTCTTTCAAGAAGCTATCTACTCTGCTTAACTGATCTTTCTCCTCCTTTCCTCACTCTGCCAATTACAGTGTCATCGGACACTTTAAAATTTTTATTTCTTCTCCCTGTACTACAATTATTTTTCAAATTTCTCTTTAGTTTCTTTTATTGCTTTCTCAACGTAACGATTGGATTACATGGGGGATAGGCACCAAAGATTTCTCATTCTCTTCTCAGCTACGGTCCCTCTTCGAAGTTCTTATTCTTATAAGTGTAGTTTGGTTCTGCTGTAACTTTTAACTAACCATTCACTTGCTATGTTTTATCCCACTACAGTCACAGTTTTGGTGAGAGAGTGGCAACCGACAGTTTCAAAAGCTTTCTCCAAACCTACCAATATTATAATTTACGACTGCCTTTTTTAATTAAACCAGATTTAAAAAAACTGTGTCAGTGTACACAACACAGAACTGCAGGACAATGAAGATGGGGACAATGAAACTCTAATGCAGTCTGCACATGGGCGTGCGAGCGCGCGCGCACACACACACACACACACACACACACACACACACACACACATACACACAAACAAACATACTACTTCCCTGAATAACAAAACTGACTGTTCGTTAATGACTCAGAATGTGTCCTATCAACTGACCCCTTATTTTAGTCAACTTTGCTGTAACTCCATTTTCATTGCAATTCCAGTCATTGCCTTTCTGTTGGTTATTTGCTCCACCCACCTAATCATCACAGTTCTGCACTAACTCCACATTTCAAAAGTTCCTACTCTTTTTTTTTTTTGTCTATTCTGTTCATTGTCCACATTTCACTTCCAATGCTGCTACGGTCGCAGGTTCGAATCCTGCCTCGGGCATGGATGTCTGTGATGTCCTTAGGTTAGTTAGGTTTAAGTAGTTCTAAGTTCTAAGGGACTGATGACCTAAGATATTGAGTCCCATAGTGCTCAGAGCCATTTTTGTGTGAGTATGTCTGTGATGTCCTCCCAAATCCCTCGATCGATTTCAGCCAAATTTAGCACAGAAACGACAGGTGCCATGAGTATCAGCAATGTGGTATTCATAACCTCTTAGCTCCAATAGGAGCAGAGATATAGGAAAAAATGTTTATTTTTCAAGCTGTTGGTATCAGGCTGCCTTGTATGACGGGCATGTTGAGTGGGGATAGTATATGTCTGTCAAATCAACCTGCTTTGTAGGGCCGTCTACATGTCACTGGCAGAAAACCGTATTTCCAGGCCCTGACATGCAGGCTACCCTTTATGACAGATGTGCTGGGTGTCTGCTTTATCAACTTACTTTGTATGGCAGCCTCTACATAAGGGGAAAATAAATGATTTTCAAGTCCCCGATGTGTAGCCTGCCCTGCATGACAGATGTGTGGGGGAGTAGTGTTGGCATGCTTTATGAAATTACTGCAGGGACTACATTGCCATGTGTGCCAATGGGTATGACAATGGATCAGTTGAGACAAATAGAGGAGGGGATGGACAGAGTGGAAGGAGCAGAAAATGGACAGAGAGCGATGCATGAGGCAGATGGAAGGTGTAGAGGGATGATGCGCAGGTGGAAAAGGAAGAAGGAAAGGTAGAGATGGAAAGAGAGAGGGGGATGAGTATACAGTCAGAGGGAGGGGGGAGAAAGATATGGTCAGAGAGAGTTGGTGGAGGAAATAGACAAAGAGAGAGGTAGGAGGAGATGAATAAAGTGAGGAGGAGGACACAGGTAGGGATAGAAGGATGAGGTGGACGCAGAGAGTGGGAGGAGGAGGAGGAGGGGGAGAAGTGCTCAGTAGATGTGTCGAATGCATATGTGGGTGAACGCACAGTGGATAAGCTAGTTATACCATATTTTAACATATTTCATTTTTTCAAAGGCGGATTTTGTTTTCTATTCACAGCCTCCATTACACAGAGTGAATTAAAATTCACTCCCTGGGATACCACAGTTTGTGATTGTTATCAAAATAATAGCAGAAAAAGGCCCCTAAAATTTTGTGACACATACGTTTTCGTTGGAAAGTGGGTGCCAAGACAGTTTAGCATCACTATAAGAAAGTGTATGACATATACTTTCATTCAGTACTCTGTGGCTGTGCTGCTCTGTTAGTGTGGAGGGTAGTATTTTGCGATAGAATAGTCGAGTTCGTGAATTTGATTCTGGGTCTAGGTGAAATTTTTTTTAATTTTTGTATTTTGATCTGCCCAATAATGCTGTAGCACACACTGTTTGTTCAACGATAAATATCCTGAAACTGCAGTTTTTTAACGTTGAATGTAAGACTTATTGCTCATTCACGCCAAAAATATTCATCAAGACTAGTAATCATTTTAAAATTATCTTCCTCTTATTAAACAGAAATTGGCTGAAATAGAAAGATATACTTTATGGACATGTCCGAAAGAACAGACACCATTGATGCCCTGCAGCCGTCTAGAACGAAATTAGAATTATATTAACACCTTACGCTGCTGAAGGGCGTTGATATATATCAAAGGTGACAGGTGAAAATGTGTACCCCGACCGGGACTCGAAGCCAGGATCTCCTGCTTACATGGTAGGCGCTCTGCTCTATCCATCTGAGCCACCGAGGACACACAGGACAGTGCGACTGCAGGAACTTTCTCGCGCACGCCTCCCGCGAGACCCACATTCTCACCTTGTATGTCCACACACTACATTCGCAGTGTCCCTACCCAACACACTCATTACTGGTGGAAGACATTCTTACCAAGTCCCGTAAGAGTTCGGGTAATATGTGTGCATCCGCACAGAAGAAGAAGGTCATGGCAGGTATTGCCAGAACTATATACTTATATGGATATGGTGTCTGTTTTTTCGGACACATACAGGTGTGGCATAATGTATCCCAGGATAGTATTGGCCACCTGTATTATCGACTGGATGTTAGAGACAGCACCTGCATTGCCGCTCGTGGAGGCTACACCAGGCACTAATATAGGAGTTTCAGCAGGGTCGATACTTGGTACCTCAGAACCGCTTGTGCTACTCATCTGTAATTTTTGTACTCCACATGCACTGTTGCAACAATAGATCTTCAGTGAAATGGAAACCTCTAAAGGGGTGTAATAATTTTTTTCCGGCAATGTAGATCCGGACTGTACCCTTGTCTCCATGCACTTGATCTAAATGTGGATCGGCCCTTGGCATGGAAAATTGGGCGGAGATTTTCTTCTGTCCATGAAACTAAACCTCTTCCATTGGAGTCGTTGGAGCTATACTTCCATTGTTGGTGGTGGCTGTTGAAATCACCCATGTAGATAGAGTGGTGGATATGTGTATGAAGGACATGATATGGTCATTGAAGTGCTAGAGGATTGTCGATGTCTCCAATACGTAAATAAATTTTTATAATGGCTTCATCATTGGTGTTACTATTTTGTGTCCGTAAGTTATTAAACTAATGATCCCGTAATATTCATATTTCTCAGCATCTGCCTTCTTTGAAATTGGGGTTATTTTATTTCAGTCTGAGGATATTTTGCCCGGCGTACCAGGAGTATAACTATTGGGGATTGACAAAAATGCAGAAACACAACGAGAAATGCGCGCTTGACCATAAATACAGATACTAGCGAAGCCTGCAGATTGCACTGTTGTATTTGACCACGAACGGCACCAGTGCAAAGTTCTCAATACGTTGCAAGCGACAGTAATCGTCAGAACAGTGTCTTGCGCAGTTGTAAGTACATTATGTTGATGCTAATTGCGTTCGAACGAGGAGCCATTGTTCGTGTTCGTATGGTGTACGCTTCTACATCTACATATATACTCCGCTAGCCACCAAGCGGTGTGTGGCGGAGGACACAATTCGCTTCAAAGTCACATTTGTCCCTCACTGTTCCACTCGCGGATCGCGCGAGGGAAAAACGTCTGTCTGAAAGTCTCAGTACGAGCTCTAATTTTCCCCATCTTTGAATTGTGATCATTGCGTCATTTGAAAGCTGATGGTAATAATGTATGCTCTACATCCTCGGCGCAGATCGGATTTCGGAATTTGGTGAGCAGCCCCTTCCGTTTAGCGCGTCGTCTATCTGCAAGTGTGCCCCACTTCAAATTTTCTATGAGATTTGTAACGCTCTCGCGATGGCTAAATGTACCAGCCACGAATCTTGCAGCTCTTCTTTGGACCTTCTCAATCTCATGAATCAGACCCAACTGGTAAGGGTCCCATACAGACGAACAGTACTCTAAGACTGGACAAACTAACGTTTTGTAAGCATTTTCCTTTGTTGAAAGACTGCTTTGCTTCAAGATTCTACCAATAAACCTCAATCTAGAGTTTGCCTTGCCCGTTACTTGTGTAATCTGACCATTCCATTTGAGATCATTTCGAATAGTCACACCACACATACTTGACGGATGTTACCGCTTCCAAAGACTGGGCATTTATTTTGTACTCGTACACCAATGGGGATTTTCGCCTTGTTGTAAGCAGTAGGTTACGCTTACTACTATTGAGAGATAGCTGCCAGTCATTACACCAAGCATTTATTTTCTGCAAATCCTCATTGATTTGTTCACAACTTTCATGTGATACTACTTTCCTGTAGACTACAGCATCATCGGCAAACAGTCTAAGGCCGCTGTCGATACCATAAACCAGATCGTCTATGTAAATCGTAAAAATCAGCGGACCTTTTACGCTGCCTGGGGCACACCTGAATTTACGGTTGTTTCTGTTGAAGTCACCCCATTCAGGACGACACACTGCTCTCTGTCTGTCAGAAAACTTTCTATCCAACCGCATATGTCATCGGGTAGACCGTAAGCGCGCACTTTTTGGAGCAGGCGACAATGCGGAACCGAGTCGAACGCCTTTCGGAAGTCGGGAAATATGGCATCAATTTGGCAGCCGGTATCTAGAGCCTGTTGTGTATCATGCACAAAGAGGGCCAGCTGTGTCTCGTATGACCGCTGTTTCCGGAAAACCGTGCTGGTTTCTGCAGACGAGCTTCTCAGAGTCTAGAAAAGTCATTATGTCTGAACACAAAATATGTTCCATGACTCTACAACAAATCGATGTCAGTGAAATTGGCCGGTAATTATGTGCATCCGATTTTCTATCCTTTTTATAGACTGCTATGACCTGGACCTTCTTTCAGTCCCGTGGAACCTTCCGCTATTCCACTGATCTCTGATAGATGATGGATAAGAATGGTGCTGTATTTGTAGCATTTGTAACATATAACCTTACTGGGATACCGTCTGGGCCAGAAGCCTTGTGGCGTTTAAGGATCTTGACTGTTTTACAATCCCAGATACACTAAACACTATGTCATCCATCCTTGTGTTTGTTCGATAACTGAAAGGGGTAATGGTGCTGCAATCCTCTGCCGTAAACGAATTTTTGAAAGCTAGGTTTAGAATGTCGGCCTTCTGTTTATCATCATCCGTTACATTACCCGTACTGTCGGCAAGAGAATGTATTGAATTGTTTGTAGCGTTCATAGATTTTACGTACGACCAAAAATTTTTGGGCTTATTTTTAGAATCTGCAGATAAAATATTGCTTTCAAATTCATTAAAAGAATCTCTCATTGACCTTTTGACAGCTTTTCGCATAATTTCTGTTTGTCAGCGGGGCAGTGACTACGTTTAAAACGACTGTGCAAAATTCTCTGCTTTCTCAGCAACTTCCTAATATGTTTGTTGTACCACGGTGGATCCGTTCCTTCCCCTATATTTTTGTTAGGCACGTACTTCTCTAGCATGTGGTGGACAATACCTTTAAATTCCGACCAAAGATGCTCAATATCTTTGTGTCCCGCGGTGAATGCTTGGAGCCGACTCTGAAGATATTCATTAATGACACTTCATTTGCTTTCCCAAACAAGAAAACTACACGCCGTTTCTTTGGTTTCTTTGCAACTTCCACTGACATAGAAGCCACAACGACATTGTGGTTACTAATACTTTCTTCTATATTAACTTCCTCAAAAAGATCAGGTCTGTTTGTGGCCAAGATATCTAATAGTTCCCATCTCGAGTTGGTTTTATAAGCAATTACCGAGCGGGTTGGCGCAGTGGTTAGACACTGGACTCGCATTCGGGAGGACGACGGTTCAATCACGCGTCCGGCCATCCTGATTTAGGTTTTCCGTGATTTCCCTAAATCACTCCAGGCAAATACCGGGATGGTTCCTCTGAAAGGGCACGGCCGACTTCCTTCCCAATCCTTCCCTAATCCGATGAGACCGATGACCACGCTGTCTGGTCTCCTTCCCCAAACCAACCAACCAACCATCTAAGCAATTGTTCAAGGTTGTATGTTGAGAGCCCTCCTAGAATAACTTCACACGAGTCTTTCCTTCTGACCCCTGTGATAAACGTGTAATTTTCCCAGTCAGTGGAAGCCAGATTAAAGTCTCCACCTATAACTAATGGATAATTTGGATATTTATTTCCTGTGTACTCAAGACCTTCCCTGAGACGTTCTGCAACGTTTGTTGCGGATGCTGGTGGTCTATAAAAACATCCTAATACAGTGGTCAATCCTTGTCTGATTGACAGCTTTACGCAGACTATTTCACAGTCCGACCCAGTGTCGATCGCAACTGCGTTTAAACAGCTTTTAACTGCAATGAACACGCCACCACCCGTAGCATCAGTCCTATCCTTCCTAAACATTGTCCAATCAGAGTTCAAAATTTCACTGCTATTTATGTGCGGTTTCAACCAGCTTTCGGTACTTAATACAATATTGGCATTGCTACTGTTTATTTCGGACAGTAACTCGGGGATCTTGCTACAGACACATCGACAATTTACTAACACGAGATTTAGCACATTTAAATCCTTTGGAATCACCTGTTTAGGCGAACTAACAATTTTTACAGTTGGCACACCTACATCAGTGTCATGACCTGGTAATTTTTCAGGCCAACGGTTTGTTTCCCGTGGGGAGGAACCTAATCTAAAAAAACCACAAGATCTGTAAGCAAGGTAACCGAAGGGTTTGATGTTTCAAGAGGCACCATATCCAAGATTTATATTGCCTACAGGGAAAGAGAAAAACACAATCCGCTAAGTCGCGACGCGGGTGAAAGCGTGCGTTGCGTGATGGTGTTGGACGGTCACTGACGGCAAAAAATACCTGGACCACAACCGCAGAAGTCACTGCAGAACTGAATGTCGCACTCGCAAACCCTGTTAGCATCAAAACAACATGAAGGGAGTCCCAAAAGCAGGGAACTGCAGGTCGAACTGGAATTCCAAAACCAGTCATCAGCGGATGCAAATGCACGTGATAGGAAAACCTGGACTATGTACCAATGGAAAAAGTCATTTGGACTACGGAGCAATGGGGAAGTCATTTGGTGATGACTGGGTGTCGTGTGCTGTCCTTAGGTTAGTTAGGTTTAAGTAGTTCTAAGTTCTAGGGGACTGATGACCTCAGATGTTAAGTCCCATAGTGCTCAGAGCCATTTGAACCATTTTTGAACAACATTTATGTATCAATAACATAAGTGACCGGTTTCGGTTATATTTATATAACCATCTTCAGACCTGTGAATTAATTTTAGAAAATACTAGAGACCAATCTTAAAATAAAATGAAAAGTGTCTAATGACGACAAAATTTTAACAAGATAAAACAAAACTTATTATACCCATGGCTTCCTTGGAGGATGGTAAGCAGAGCTCTTCTCAGCTGCTACGTAGTCAACTGATGGTTATGAGTGCTGAGCATGAGCTTAAATATGCAAAGGCTCCGCCTACTTCCTCTCACACTACTTCACAACTGCCCGTCAGCGTTCATAATATGATGCTATCGTCAAAGTATAAAGTACGAAATACACTAATAACATAAAATTGATTCATTTAAAATGTCTGATTAACAGATAGTATGTGTAAAACTTATTTATATTTTAGATAAAAACGGTAAACTACGATGTGTAATAGCTGTGCCCTCTATGGGCAACCTTAATACTATTACAGTGCCAGTTAAATCAAAGATGTAAAAGTCCTTTGAGTTGTGGTATATATCGATTATACCGAGTCGCCTACATCACAATTGCATCTTTGATGGATGTTGCAGAATCGTCTTCCTTTAACTACAGTTATATAAATATAATTGAAACCGGTCACCTATGTTATTGACACATAAGCGTTGTGACCAAGACTGAACTTTAGTTAAAATATAGTTTCCGTATTTTCTCCTTTCGTCAATTAAATTTGGCGTGGTGTTCAAGAATATCTGTGCGGTCTTATCTTCTTGGCTATCCAATGCTTTACTACTTTACCGAGCGAGGTGGCGCAGTGGTTAGCACACTGGATTAGCATTCGGGAAGACGACGGTTCAATCTCGCGTCCGGCCATCCTGATTTAGGTTTTCCGTGATTTCCCTAAATCGCTTCAGGTAAATGCCGGGATGTTTCCTTTGACAGGGCACGGGCGATTTCCTTTCCCATCCATCCCTAATCCGATGAGACCGATGACCTCACTGTTTGGTCTCATCCCCCAAATCAACTCAATCCAACCCTCCTGGCACCGAACTTCGCTAATTCCCACGATCTAACTTTACTACTTCAACTCGTCTTCTTTTGTGCTCTATTGTACTTCCTTTATTTCATTCTATTTTTGCCTTAAACTCTCAGCAACCATTGATTCTGCAAATTATCCCGGTTCCAGCTCATTAATTTCAAACCTTCATGCTATTTCTTCAGTTTTACTATGCAGCTCATCATCATTTCGCACCTCCAGTTTCCTGGGTCGTGGTGACGAACCTCTTCCAACGCTTTCTAACCAATAAATAATTGTTAGAAACACCATGACTGATTGGGAAGGTTTTGCAGTTTGAAAACTAGTTTATAAATCTCCCTTGCCATTACATAATTTAGTTCTCTTCTATGTATAGTCTTCTTTCACCATACTTAAACCAAATGTTTGTGATGATTGAGATATGTTCCTTAATACATTTTACGAGGCATGTTCCCCTTTCATGCTTTCCGCCCGTATGGAGGGGTACGAGTTACGGCACAGCTCTTCACCAGTTGCGGGAAGTAACGTGCAACGACTTATCGTAAGACTCGTAGATCGTCTGTATGCTTCACTGCAGGATTCCATTGTAGTCTTGGAGGTCACATAAGATACTTAAAAAATTGGCCATGTGCGCGTAGCCGGCCGCTGTGGCCGAGCGATTCTAGGCGCCTCAGTCTGGAACCGCACCACCGCTACGGTCGCAGGTTCGAATCCTGCCTCGGGCGTGGATGTGTGTGATGTCCTTAAGTGAGTTGGGTTTAAGTAGTTCTAAGTTCTAGGGGACTGATGACCTCAGATGTTAAGTCCCATAGTGCTCAGAGACATTTGAACCATGTGCGTGGAGGACTCGCGCACTGGAGGTTTTGTACAAACTTAATTATGTACATAGACAGTTCATTCATTCCGAGAATCGAGAATCTCGACCATTTCTGCCTGTTATCGACATTCATACTGACAAGATATCTGTCCCAGGGACTTCAATATTTTCGAGAATGTTTTAATTTCAGTGATATAAATGTAACATAAAGTCATGTAGGAGGCAGGCGACCATGATTCGCCTCCATAGCTGAGTGGTCAGCGCGGCACAATGCTATGTGCGGGGCCCGGGTCCTATTCCGGCTGGGTCGGAGATTTTCTCCACTCTGGGACTGGGTGTTGTGTTGTCATCATCATGTCATCCTCATCGATACGCAAGTCGCCGAAGTGGCGTCAACTAAAGACTTGCATCAAGCAACCGGTCTACCCGACGGGAGGCCTTCGTCACGCGACATTTCATTTCAGGCGACCGTTATTATAATAATCAGTAGTTCTTCGTTAAGGCTGATGACATTACTGGTCATAAGACGCATTTCGGAAATTATCCATTGTAAGTAGGCTGTTTAAGTTTTTATATTGGTAACGCCACATAGTGCTCTGTATGAAAATCACTGGCTGTGCTGTGTGCAGTCTGTGGCTGGTTGGCATTGTTGGAATATTCGCTACTGTAGTGTTGGGCAGTTGGATGTGAACAGCGCGTAGCGTTGCGCAGTTGGAGGTGAGCTGCCAGCAGTGGTGGATGTGGGGCGTGAGATGGCGGAGTTTTGAGAGCGGATGATCTGGACGTGCGTCCATCAGAGAGAGTAAATTTGTAAGAATGGATGTCATAAACTGATACATATATATGTTGACTTTCGAACACTATTAAGGTAAATAAATTGTTTGTTCTCTATCAAAATCTTTCATTTGCTAACAATGCCTATCAGCAGTTAGTGCCTTCAATAGTTAGAATCTTTTATTTAGCTGGCAGTATTGGCGCTCGCTGTATTGCAGTAGTTCGAGTAACTAAGATTTTTGTGAGGTAAGTGATTCATGAAAGGTATAGGTTATTGTTAGAAAGGGCCATTCTTTTGAAGGGGTTATTGAAAGTCAGATTGCGTTGCGCTAAATATATTGTGTGTCAGTTTAGTGATGATTAGAATAAGTAAAGAGAGAAATGTCTGAGTACGTTCAGTTTTGCTCAGCTGTTTGAAAATCAAATAACGTAAGGGGTTTACCAGCACAGTAATTCATTAATTTTTCTATGGGGACGTTTCACCATCATCAGGAGCGATTACTGCACGTAGATATGGTGTTCCAAGTATGTGAAACAAACATTCACAGAATGCAAGACGTACATGGAAGATCATCCGTAGCATAATAATTATGAACAGACTTCGAATAAGTCTACAGCAATATGACCGCGTAGTGCATAAGACAAACTCCGGATATTCAAGGGAGGACAATGAGCACTTGTAACGAAAACTGGTTTTGCTCGTTTCAAGGTACTCGATACTAGTTACAAGTGTGCTTGATAGTAATCTGCTACAATATGCACATCAAATTAAGTTCGACATAGATTACAGTGATTTCAAGGGAAGCAGTGGATGGTTGCATAACTTCAAACAGTGCTACAGAATCGGAAGACGTAACATAACGAAATTTCAAACAAAGCGTCAACTTGATAGGCACTGCAAACTGCGGAATCGGCCCGAAAATTTGTAGATGAGATAAACAAACTTATGCCATCATCATGGAGGAATTTGTTTTCAGCTTCGACCAATCGGGATTTGAAGAGGAAATTAATGTGAAAGAAACCCTGGAAATTAGAGGTACGAAGAGAGTTGTATCAAGATCAACGAACATCAGTGCCTTAACGCATTCGTATATAATTATATTGACTGTTAATCTGGATGGTAAATTGACTGGAAAGCTAGTTTATTGTCCTGCGAGGAGTCGGAGGTGAGGCAATACCCCCTATTTTTCTTTCTCGTGTGCGTGTCCTTGCAAGGGCAGTATGGAATATTTATGTCACACAAGCAACAGGGGGAAAATGGGCGTAAGAGAACTACAGCTATGGTATGAGCACTGATTTTGGCCAATAGCTGGTCAAAATAACTTGCTTTTGCTTGATTCCTACTCTGCGTATAAATTCACCCTCCTTTAGAGTAGGCTATCCCTCCTGAAAAGTGTTTGACATTGCATTTCATACCACCCGGTCCACTGTAAAAATATAGCCTCTGGATGTTTCCTTTTTCCATGCCTATAAAACATTTTATGGCACTATCAGCAACTACGCCTTAAAGCAGGGGCGGTCAGGAATCCTGCACGTGTGCGGTGCACTTGCACGCGTGCAGTTAACAGGTGTTCTGCGTGCACACAGGGGCAAGCTGGCCTCCCGCTTACCTCCCCTCCCCACCATAACTTCTGACCACTCCTTCCTCTGTAATGCGTTTTGTTTTTCTAGCTTGCTTAATGAATGATGGAATAAGGTTAGCAGGAGTGCTTGAAATAAATCATGGTTTGAAAGAGTACCTATTAACTACGATACGTTTTATTTAATTATCACAGGTGGAGTTTACAATACGTTTAATATCTGGAACAAAATTTCTGCATACAGACAAACGTAAACAGTTACGTAAATTTTCATCACTTATGTTTGCTCTTAACCGAGGCTTGTTAATTCAGCAAATGGTTTTCCAGCTCTCACTATACTAAGCGCAATTTTATAGCTTCCACGTACCGCTGGGCTATTATTGTTGTCGTCCTGAAAAATTGAAAACAGTGCTCCATAAAATGTTAAATCAGTTAGATGAGAGACATGACGAGAGAAAGTCGCAGATCTCTCGTGACAACGGCAACTAGGACAGATGCATCTAATATCGTCAGGTCGCTCTTCTTAAGCTCAGTCAATTGTACTCGTCCTTGTGAAATTTATTATAATGGCCTTCAATCCTAAACTTCCGCTGACCAGCGAGAATACTGCCACATATTAAACATTTCGAAATTTCGCGTCTTTGCACAAAGAAAAAATGATTCTCCCATTACTTTTTAAAAGATAGCAAATTCCACGTCTCCGTTTCCTTGATTCATTCTGCATTGAAATACAACGTTCACTACGTAGTGGTCGCTTCGCATCAACGTCCGCGGCTTAGCCTTGTACTACACTGCCGCAACCTGCCGGCTGTCGCCACTGCCCCATTCGGCGATTGCACGCGAGCAGCACACGTGCAGCGCTGTGCGCTCACGAGCCGCGTGCAACGTTTGCCCGTCTCTGCCTTAAAGGATAGCCAATTTCACGATAATCTCCGCGACAGGCTGTTTCGCATTCTGTTGCATGCCATCACATTCCATCAGTTCTCATCACATATGATTCTATATGCATTCCGTTATGTGCGGATACGTAGTTGAACTTCCTACATGGTTTGTAACTCCCAAGGAGCTCATCTTCGACCTTCATGGTGCGAACCTTTGTGATCTCTGTGGCGTGACACGTTTCATTGGGTGTTCATGGAGCAAGTAAACGGTTTGTTTTGAACATTTCTTTACTGGCGACGTTGTCCATTTTGCGAACTGCAATACATTCATCCCATAGAAGGTTAACTCAGCAACCTCCCATACTCTCATTTCCTGTCGACCTTCTGGCGCACTTGTTAAGTGATTGACAATCAACAATTCTCGCAAAGTAATTGTATTTACAACACTTGGGTATGAACAATAGTCAAAAACTAACCCCAAAGAAATGTCTTCAGAATCATTACAACATTCATTTCAACACATGGTGCAACTAAATCTGCCTCAATTTATATAAGAATACAATGTATCTGGCTGCGAGTGATATCTTGAGTTTTGCTGATATTTACTTTATCACTGGTTTTAAAGCTTTTCCTGTACAACTGAAAGTGTTTAGTTTTTATTACTGAGTTGTGGAGTAGCTAATACAGTACCAGTGCACTTTACTACTAAACGTATAGAAATATTGTCAATGAAATACACACACTCGTCTCTTGTGATATGAAAGTGGCTGCGGCAGAGATGTAAAGTCATTCCTCTCACCTGAGATGGTAGCAGTGGCGACAACGGAAGATGATCGCTGATCTGTGGTGCGGCAGATGTTTTCGCTGGACCCGGATGCTCGCAGTATGACAATGAGACTTCAGTTCAAGCGATGAAACTTATAAAAAATATTCTCCTTCTAAAAGCTGCTTCAAAAGATAATTTTCACAAAAATGGACATAAAAAAATGGCTCTGAGCACTATGGGACTTAACATCTATGGTCATCAGTCCCCTAGAACTTAGAACTACTTAAACCTAACTAACCTAAGGACAGCACACAACACCCAGCCATCACGAGGCAGAGAAAATCCCTGATCCCGCCGGGAATCGAACCCGGGAACCCGGGCGTGGGAAGCGAAAACGCTACCGCACGACCACGAGATGCGGGCAAAATGGACATCTATGCGATACTTTATTTACGTAGTGTGGTGTCTGTTTGTTGAATTCTCACTCTCAAAACAAGTTAGTGCTTGGCCCCAAAAATTAATTATTCTGAAAATCACTGGTTCGTTTCATGTTCGTCTTCCGTAACACCAAATTTCGCGTAATCGCCTCTTCTATTTACGTAACCCACTAATCTGCTGTAGTTCATCGACTTTGTCCTTCTCTCGGTCAAATAAATAGCTGACATCATCTTCACAGACAGCCATTGCTATTGTTGTACTCCAGCTTCTTTGACAAAACCCACACAATACCTGTTCTTCCTATGTCTTGATTTCTACGCTCTTGATGATCTTCTGCATCGATTTCCTTCACACAGCCATCCGTTCTTGTTCTGTTCCTTCAGGGTACTGAATAGCTTACATCCATAAAACTGGTACTATAATTGCTAGTACAATTCCAACAACGAGGCCATGATGAGTCTCCAGCAAATTCTTCATTACTCTCAGACAAATCTAGCCAAAAAAGCACCTCTGACTCACCACTCTCTACACCTTACCCGTCCATCCATTACACAAAATTCTTCTTCGCGTCCACAAAGACCACTCATTTCTCCGGCAGCAAACTTCCATGTCTTTGTCCATCTCTCTCCTCTCTTAACTCCGACTGTCAACTGTCTGCATCCTCATTGTTAATTACAAAGATAAATTTTAACCTATTGAACCGTAGAACTTTCCATTCTATCAATATTACACAGAATTTGCATAAAGTTGACCTGAAACATGACGTACACACATTTACATATTTGTAGGTAACATTTTCAATTTTAGCATTTGTATACGTATATAAAAATACATATTATATCGCGTCTGTGGCAAATCATTGTCCATACCTGAAAAATCCTATACGTATTAACATTGGGGAAAAATCTCTGTCTTAAGATTCGTAAGAGTCTTATTCTATGTTATTTACTAAGAAGGGCCGGGTTTCTTCAGATTTACAGTAGACAATGTTGTTCGAGTAATCAGTTGCGTAGCCTGTTCTTCTTGACTATCAATTACTTTGTTTGTGCACCTGTACCAGGTCGCATTATTTCGAATCAGGAAAGACTGGAGCAGGGTACTTTATCTGCTGGTTTTCCTAACTCGCTAAGGATGCGTGTCAATTCATGTAATTTTGAGTTAACAGCTGCAGTGCTATGCATTCTCACCACTGCTCGTGTCCATCCGTAGGTTTGATCTTAATAATAAGCCTTTTATTTACGTGTTTCTTTCTTTGTGTGAGCCTTCAGCTGTTGTAGACGCAAATGGATAGAGAAATGTCGATCTAGCAGGGGAAGTCACGTATTTACTTCTCAGATAAGATGACAGCCATGCTTCACTGCAGTCTCTCCTAATCCTTCATTTTGTCAAATAGTAGGGGGGGGGGGGAGATTGTTACATGCCCATTACTCATTCCCGTGGACCACTGTTTAACGTGTGGCACATGTACACATCTGTATGAAAAGCTTGTTATTAGCTAATAACGGTATTAAGGTGATTGGGTTTCAGAAGGCGTTATTAATTAACAGCTGTCTTACCGGACTTCAGAAGGAGACATACTGTTCTCGAAAAGTGCAGTACATGTTTCATCGCATAATGAGTGTGAAAGCTTTAATTCTGACCTTTAGGAAAGGGAGAGAAAGAACGACAACTTGTGTATTTGCTAACTGAATTAGACTGTATTCGTTAGTTCCATCTACTCCTCATCGAAACACACACAGCTGATACCTTCGTAACCTGAGAAGCGTACGTTACTGTACAGTTACTAGGAAAGAATGCTCTCCCTTTGCATGCTGGTGACGAACATTTGCCTTTCTTCAACGATTTTTTTCTGTGAGCGATGAAAAACGTCGAACAGAGCAGGAAGAGCCCTGGAATGTAGGGTTACTACCATGAAACTTCGAGAAACGTTTAACAAGGATTTCTACGTAGGTATTCTTAAGCAAGCACTCAAGCACTAGGACAAATCTTCCTATAACTGATCGTTGTCAGTCATCGAGGAAGAAAAAAACTCCTTCGTATGTGCTTGCTAATAAAAGGTTTCACCTTGATATTTGTAGATGCTAAATGACAGCCACTTATGGCACAACTGAAATGGTGGAGTTCCCCCCAATCGTACTTGCGAGGTCAGCAATAAACACACACACAAAGAGGATATGAATTGTCCATCTGGAGTCTAACAGCGCATAGCTTTTCAAATACTTCTCGTTTGATGGAGACACAAGCTAACAGTTCATGAAACTCTCTAAATTCTTAATTTCCTGCTGAGTATTTCAGGCATTCGGAAGTGGCTACGAAGCAAACATAATCTGCCGTGTTTTTCAAGTTTGGCGGTACAAAGCGGTACTCCGCGGACAGTTCGCGGAGGGGCCGCAGGGTGGCTCTGCAGTCGCGACACGCGCGCTCTCTTACGATTTCTTTCTGGAATCACTACCAGCGCAGCTTTGTGTAATCGATGCGTGAATTCCATCACCAGCAGATTCTCCGTGCGCGCGTTTCCAGACATCAATCGTCCTGTGTCATTGACCTTCTTCAGCTGAAATCTGAAAATACATAAGCTACCATTTGTGCCAGCTCCGGAATATTTTTTCACGTCTTTCGCGGTCACAATGTGTGAGGGAGACGTCAACAAATTACGTGAAGGCGTTTTTGCTCTGGACTCCTCTCTTCCCGTAGGCGAGACTTGGTGAGAAGTGGTCACCCCTGTCCCTCCCCTATGTGAGAGTCATCTTGTAATCCGGTAAAAACACGTAAATTGTAAAATCATTTTGTCTCTTCTAAACACTGGTTAAAACGCTTTAGTCAAACCATGATTTATTTATAAGTTGAATTGAAAAGTTTTTTTAACACGTGATTAAAATACTTTATTTTAAACACTCCAACTCTGAGTAATATTTGGACGGACAGAACAGAGACAGACAAAAAGGCTCCGCAGAAATAGTATTAACCGTTTGATGGATCCCTAAAATACTAACCTTTTATTGGTAAATAATATAAAAATTAAACGTCATTGGACAGTTGTTACCTTATGGATGAATGGCAACATCGTTTGTACCTTCCTTTGAACCACATAATTACGTAGCTTTCAGTCTCTAGACTAACGTGACCACTAAGAGAATTCTTGTTGGTGATTTCAGCTTAGGTTCCTTCCACAAACGTTTAACTTCTCGCTCGCATGCGTACTTTGATTTGTCGGTATGCTGCTTAACTTACGCACTATAAAAGATTTGATACAAATTCATGTGGGACACAGTAACATGGGCCTTACAAACGTTCAGAATATGACGGCTGACTCACTGACGGACACGCAGTGATCACGAATGACTCACTGACATGGGTGATTTCGACCGGCGCGGCAGAAAAGTCCTCAAATGAAATTTAACATTTGGGTGAGACTTCTTTCCAATCGGAGCATCCTAGGCTTCCACACATTAAAGCATTCATTTCACTTCAGAGAGGCCTACAGACTAATGGGCACTTTCATACTGTCTATGCCCCGAATTAATTATATAAAACAAAATGTTACCCATTATGATAATGAATATTCTCTGAATTAAAAAACTGACCTGAGGTTTTCATTGCCCACTCCACCCCTTTAAATAAGATTTGATGAGATTTTGCCGGTCCCCTCCTCCCACTGTTTTGAGCTCACTTAATTAATGGAAGTCCATTTTACCCTAGTGCAACTTTTTCTCTGTATTTAGACTACAAAATATTATGACCCGGATGGTATATACGGGCCACAATACAATGTTTACATTGAAAATGCTTAAATTCAGGGAGAAATGCATGCTTACTTTTGATACGAAGTCTATGACACGGAAAGGTGGTTCGCTGATGTATTGTTGTATACTTGCCCTCTCACGTTACCGTAGTAAAGGTAAATATGCAGCACAGTTAATTTGATTTCTACAACCGACTGCTCAGATATAGTGAAATACCTGTGTAATTGGCGAGATGTAAATAAAAAGAATTTCTTATTCTTTCATTTTTGACATAAATCTGTGTTACCTACTAGAAAATTTATCTCTTCTCTTTACTAGTGTTAACAACTTAAGATACATTTCCTATTCCAGTATGTGGCAGACCCCAGAAATAACTCAATGCAAAGTTAAAATGCTGCTCAAGCAGTTATTTGTTAAACTTGTCAACCTGCTGAAACGGAAATTTTAGACTTTTATTGCGTACTGGAATAAACGCATGGGGTACATAAGCTCCTGGTGAAAATATTCCGCCTTCAGTTCAGTTTAGAACTACTTAAGCCTAACTAACCTAAGGACACGACACACATCCATGCCCGAGGCAGGATTCGAACGTGGGACCGTAGCGGTCGCGCGGTTCCAGACTGAAGCGCCTAGAACCACTCGGCCACACCGGCCGGCGGACACCAACATTTCAGAAAGAGCGTCCTAGTGGCGTCCTACTGGCTACAGCTGGTAGACGGCGACTGGAAACGCATTAAAATTTTCATTGAGAACCTGAGAGATTTTCTGAGGGTCCAGTAACAGAATCGATGAGAATAAACCACTTACGGACGAAAGTAACTTCAGCATACTGTATCACTACCAAATGCCATAGCTCGATGAAACTTGGACCATAGACACTCTGACGGAAAGAAAATCCCTGCACAAAGAAGGAGTTGAGTGATATAAAAGAAAGTTTCTACATCTCAAAGATGATATCTGTGGTGTCACCGCCAGACACCACACTTGCTAGGTGGTAGCCTTTAAATCGGCCGCGGTCCGGTAGTATACGTCGGACCCGCGTGTCGCCACTAGCAGTGATTGCAGACCGAGCGCCACCACACGGCAGGTCTAGAGAGACTTCCTAGCACTCGCCCCTGTTGTACAGCCGACTTTGCTAGCGATGGTTCACTGACAAATTACGTTCTCATTTGCCGAGACGATAGTTAGCATAGCCTTCAGCTACGTCATTTGCTACGACCTAGCAAGGCGCCATTATCATTTGCTATTTATCTTGTGATGCATGTACCGTCAGACCGATGTTTACCAATTATGGATTAAAGTTAAGTATTCCAGAAGCTACGTACTTTTTTTACTAGACTCAACTCCTTTAACTGTTCCAGACCTCACGCCAGCCTGCGTGAGCTTAAACGCGTGCCTTTCGGCTACCTCATAGTGGCTTGGCTGTCTTGCCAAGTCACAACAATATCTACTAATATTTCGCGCCAGTCGCATAAGAGTAGCACTAGTAGCGCCACTATAAGAATGCAAATCAGGTATGCTTTTAAAACACGCTGTAACGGTCGCGAGCGTCATTTACTTTGAGATTTATTTATTTATTTTATTTATTTTTTTATTTATTGATTTATTTAACCTGGCAAGATTAGGGCCATCAGGCCCTCTCTTACATCTAACCAGGCATTCTACTTATTTTACATTCATATGTTTTAGTAGGCATGTTAAACTACATCTAGTACAAAAAGTGAAATAAACAATTTGAAAGGTACACCTGGAAAAATACATACATATAGAGTTTATATTCTTAGGTCACAAGTACTGTTATAATTAGACATTATTGAAGAGACAGATTTTAGATAGGAGTGCCGGCAGCAGGGAGTATGAGGGAGACTCATGGTGAAGGGGGGAGAAGAATAGAGACATGATGAAACATAATTAAGGAAATATAAAGGAAAAGAAGATTGCGTGGCTAATAGAGAAAGATGAAGAGGAAGGCATCTCAGGAGCAAGATAGGAGACGCTAGCTTTGCTATTTGACAGATGAGGGGATTGTCCTTGTACATTAATTTTGTGGAGAACTTTGTGAGGATGATAGTAGGAAATGCTTCAACTTCTTCTTAAAAGCAGCAGGAGATCGAATTTTGCGCAAGGTAAGGGGCAGTTTGTTCCAGAGGCGGACAGCGGCAACTGAGAAGGAGTTTGCAAAAGTTTTGAGATTGGACGTGGCGTGAGTTTATGTCAGTCAAGAGTGCCCTTAAGGCGACAGAGATGCCTTTTTCAACACCTCACTGAGTTGGAACGCGGTGGTGTAATAGGGCTGTGAGAAGATGGATGTTCCTTCTACAATACTGCAGAAAGATTTAGCGTGAACGTAGCCACTGCACATGATTGCTTGCAGCGGTGGTCACGTGACTGTACGGTATCGAGAAGACCGGGCTCCGGACGGCCACGTGGCATTACCGCGAGGGAAGACCATCGTGTTCGGCGTATGGCTCCAGCGCATCATAAACTGCATCTGCAGCAGCTGTTTGAGCAGCAATCGACACCACAGTGACGCAATGAATTCGATGACTTCAAGGACAGCTCCGATCCAGACGCCCTGTAGCGTACATTCCACTGACCCCAAACCACCGCCACTTGCGACTTCAGTAACGTCAAGCGCGAGCTCATTGGAGGGCACAGTGGAAGTCTGATGTGTTTCTGATGTAAGATGGTTCTGCCTCGGTGCCAGTGATGGCCGTTTGTTGGTTAGATGGAGGTGAGTTGAAGACCTGCAGCCGACCTGTGTGCGTGGTATACGTGTCGGACCTAGACCTGGAGTTATTGTTTGGCGTGTGATACCGTACGACAGCAGGAGCACTCTCGTAATTATCCCATACACCTTGGCTAGGAAAAGGAGTAAGACAAGGATGCTGTTTATCACCTACTCTTTTCAACCTGTACTTGGAAAATATGATTGACCAATGCTCATTAGATGACAAAGGAGTAGAAATTGGAGGAAGAAGAGTAGGGTGCTTGAGATTTGCTGATGACATGGTCCTTCTAGCCACAGGGGAAAAAGAATTACAGGATTTGGTGGACACCATTGCAACTAACGGAAAAGAATATGGAATGAAAATTAACACAAATAAAACAAAAGTATTGGCAATAGGAGGAAATGAGGAAATAAAAATTGTGCTGAATGGAGAAACACTAGAACAGGTGGAAAATTTTAAGTATCTTGGAAGCAGGATAGACACCGACTGGAAGTGCACCACAGAAATTAAAACAAGGATAGCAATGGCAAAAGAGGCGTTTTATAAGAAAAGGTGAATCTTCTGCAGCGGTATGGACAGAGAACTCAGAAAGAGACTCATCAAATGTCTTGTATGGAGTGTTCTTCTATATGGCGCTGAAACATGGTCTATGGGGAAAAAAGACAGAGAAAGGCTGGAGGCTTTTGAGATCTGGACATGGCGGAAGATGGAAAGAATAAGTTGGATGGACAGAGTAAAAAATGAAGAGGTACTGAGAAGAGTGGGAGAGAAAAGGCAGTTACTAGATGTAATAAAGAGAAGAAAAAGAAATTGGATTGGGCATATATTAAGAAAGAATGACGGACTGATAAAAACAGTTTTAGAAGGTTATGTAGAAGGGAAAAGGAAGCGAGGAAGGAAGAGATTCCAGATACTGGATGACATGATGGACGGTACAACATACAGCAGCCTTAAGAAGGAAGCAATGGATCGCAGAAAATGGAGAGGCAAAGGACCTGCTAATATAGCAGATAACTGATGATGATGACCTTGGCTGCACATTTTTGTGTCGGTTTGGTGATTCAACCTGTTCTGCTGCCGCTCATGAATAGCATTCCACAAGGTATTTTACAACAGGTTAACGCTCGCCCGTGAACCGCTGTTGTAACCAACATGCTCTACAGACTATCGATATGTTGCCTTGACCTGATCGATTACCAGATCTGCCTCCAGTTGACATCATCGGACGACAACCCCAGCGTCATCCACACAACAGCACTAACCAAACCTGAAGCCACCGAACAAGTGCAACAGTCATGGAACGCCATCCCACAGACCAACGTCGGCAAATGTATTCCTGAAGTTTCATTACTCTAAATCAACTATTTCTTGGTGTTGCAATGTTTATGTCGGAGTAGCAAGAAGTGCTACAGCACACTACAGAAGGGAACAAAAGGAAATACATAATGAGACAAACAGAAATGATACTTTTATTCAAAGTCAATAAGTACATTGAGGTCATCGCTATTCACGACTGTCCCATGGACATTACAAAAGCAGGGATGTGGTTCTTAACAGGGTGTGTCACCACCACGGACGGCATTGCACATGATGGAGTAGTACAGTGTCACAATAACATTGACTGGTGAATGTTCCGTGTTCGAAAATTTGGACGTCAGTACGCCCCAGTGGCGGTTGTTGAAAAACCACAAGGTGGGGGCGCTAAAGATATCTTGAGCTACCTTTACTTTTACCGCAATAAAAAAAAAATCGAGTCACATGCAAAGTTTAAGGAAATTTTATTTAAACTGATTACACACATATACAAGACAATGCCATCTTATGATACAAAAAAGTTACATTTGCGGTTCTCTTCCCTAAATGATGAATTCGATGCGCCTATTCGTCCCGGCAAATTGGTTAATTACATCGTCAATAGGACAATCAATGTCAACATAGCTAAAACATTAAGTCGATCCTCCTTCATTGTCGATCACAGCCATGTCTTTGCACGCCGCAATATTGAAAAACCTCTTTCTAGTGCAGCAATAGATGCAGCTAGACAAGCAAATATTTTGTACAGCGTGTGCAAAGTAGGATAGTCAAATCTAGGACAAACGGACAACACTTACATTACAGACTCACAATCATTAAGGGCGTTTATGCTCGTTTGCTTGTATTGAAGAATCTCACAAATTAAAATACGATAAGCGCACGCCCGTGGTACCGTAGGAAAGTGCAACTACTCGATAACTCTCTACATCTGGATCTACATGGTTACTCTGCAGTTCACACTTAAGTGCCTGGCAGAGGGTTCATCGAACCATTTTCATACTACTTCTCTACCATCCCACTCTCGAATGGCCTTTGGGAAAAAGGAACACCTAAATCTTTCCACTCGAGTTCTGATTTCTCTTATTTTATTATGATGATCATGTCTCTGTACGTAGGTGGGTGTCAATAAAATATTTTCGCATTCGGAAGAGAAAGTTGGTGATTGAAATTTCGTAAATAGATCTCGCCGCAAAGAAAACAGCCTTAGTTTCAGTGACCGCCACCCCAACTCTCGTATCATATCAGTGACACTCTCACCGCTATTGCTCGATAACACGAAACGGGGTGCCCTTCTTTGTACTTTTTCGACGGCCTCCGTCAATCCTACCTGGTTAGGATCGCATACCGCGCAGCAGTATTCCAGCAGAGGATGGACAAGTGTAATGTTGGCTGTCTCTTTAGTTGATTTGTCGCATCTTCTAAGTGCTCTGCCAACAAAGCGCAGTCTTTGTTTCGCCTTCCCCACAATATCATCTATGTGGTCTTTCCAGTTTAAGTGGCCCGTAATTGTAATTCCTAGGTATTTAGTCGAATTGATAGCCCGTAGATTTGTGAGGTTTATCGTATACCCAAAATTTATCGGATTTCTTTTAGTACTCATGTGCATGACCTCGCACTTTTCTTTGTTTAGTGCCAATTGCCACTTTTCGCACCGAACAGAAATTCTCTCTAGATCATTTTGTAATTGGAATTGATCGTCTGATGATTTTACTAGACGGTAAATTACATCATCAGATTATCACCTACATCATTTATGTAACTCAGGAACAGCAGAAGGTCTATGACACTACCTTGCGCAACGTCAGATATCACTTCTGTTCTACGCGATGATTTACTGTCTGTTACTACGAACTGTGACCTCTCTGAAAGGAAATCACGAATCCAGTCACACAACTGAGACGATACTCCATATGCACGCAATTTGATTAATAGTCGCTTGTGAGGAACGATATCAAAAGCCTTCTGGAAATCGAGTCAGTTGAATCGCCTGACGAAAGAAAAGAACGAATAGCATGCGGGCTGACTGGCGGGAGCGACGCGGGTGGCGATGTGAGTACGCCCATGCAACATTACACCTCCCAACACTATAGCACCTGGACCACCAAAACAATCAAGTTCGATAATGCAACAGCTGGGAACACGTAATGCACCGAGCGAGTTACCAACCGTACTACAAGGGTTGTCGAGAAAGTGATGCACCACATTTTTTTCTTCAATAATTCTTTATTGAACATAAAGAGAATTACACACACGAAAGAATGGTGTTTTATCTAGACACCCTATTTTCCCACGCAATCTCCATCCCGTTCTACGGCTTTCCTCCAGCGCGAAACAAGGGCGTATATGCCCTGTCGCTACCAATCCTTGTCCTGGTGGCAGAGTGAATCACCTCCTCATGCTCCTCAAAATGTCTTAATGGCGGCTAACAACATCAGCTCGCTGCAGCATGTCAGGTGTGACAGCCGTGGACTGCTGCAAATCGCGGAACTCCGCCGAAGCGCCTTCTGATGACCTCACCCTCCCCGCCCAGCGTCTAACCATAGTTCTGTCGACAGCAGATGCTCCATAGACTTTGCACAAGCTTTTGTGTGTATTCCCCGCACTTTCTTTCTCTGCAGTGACAAATTCAATGACGGCACGTTTCTTGTAACGCACATCATCTACAGACACCATTTTGAAACTGTCCTGCAGCTACGCTATCTGTCGGAAGTGACGGAAACTTGGCGCGCTAACTCAGGAGACTTCAAATAATACAAACGCAACGTTTCGCATTCGTTACATTGTTTTTGTCATTTGGTGTAATTGAAAAGGTGTCCACTGTCTTGTACACTGGCAATCTGCTCCTTCTTCTATACATTCTCCTCCTGTACGGCATGGCGATGTGTAGCGTGCGGCTGCCTCGAGTCGAATGAGCCTGCAGCTGCCTCAGGACCGGATGACGCCACTGATAGGACGTCACGCGGCAGTTATCAGCGCCGTAGCGCAACCGGAACTGAATTATTCTGCAACACGGTCCTAGTAATACTAGGGACCGTGTTGCGCAACAGCCTTGTTCTGCGGCCAAGTCCCGCTCAAGGTCACCCGCTTTACACAGCGACATACGGTCAACGCACACATCCATAAACGTTGTTTTCGTCGTCGCCGGCGAATGCTGGTTTACAAATCACTTGTTAATGTGGACGGCACTCTTGGTGCTTCGACATCTTCTGCGAAGGGTAAAAAGAACGAACTTAGAGGAGTAGGTAAAACTACTCAATTTGTTCTTCTTAATGGACCTAGTTTATTTTGTGGTGCGAAGTTAAATTTTTCTTTAATGAAAGTTTCTTCTTCTTCCAGTTTGGGTAACGGATGGATAACTGTAGCTTTCGTTGCTTGTAATAATGCAGGAAGAGCAGGTTTGGAATCCTTTGAAACTAGGGAAATTCTAGCTTACCGTACTATCCCTGTTTCTGAGATTATTATTTCTAGTGAGGGTTCTTACCTTTTACCGCATGGGAGTTTGTCTTTGTCTTGTCGTAGACGTTGTAAGATAAATTCCGATTCCAGTATTCACTTATGGGTGAAGGCTAGTGGTCCTTCTTCTTTGGAAGATTGTCGTATTGTTGGTCATTGTACTTTATATAATCATTGAAAGCAGTTCTCAAATCGGCCCTTTTAAGGGCCACAAATACTACACATTGATCTTGCCAAAAGCCGAGAAGCGATTCTTCTTGGTGTTTTAGCCCCCTGCGTTGACCGTATGTCGCTGTGTAAAGCGGGTGACCTGGGCAACCCTCGTGTACTATAGCAGTCCTCTCCACGTATATCCCAAATTTCATCGAGATTTTCATCCTGAATTTCTGCACTCTAGTGTATTTTATTTCTTTGTAAATCACTCTTAAACAAAATGAAAAAATGTGTTAGAATGCTCGTCACAGCTGTCAGAGCAAGCTGAATTATAGACATATATCTCCAATGATAAGTAGCTTCCACTCAAGATTGTGTGATTTTCAGTTAGAGTATTCGAGCTAACACACTCAGAATGGAACGACAACGTTAAGTCTGTTATAAGGAAGGCGGAAGGAAGACTCGGCTTCTGCGAAAGTGTGGTGCCTCTGTGGAGTAAATAGAGTACAACAAGTTTTTGCTGCCGATTCTGTGCTCCAGCATTTGGAGTCCCCGCCAAGTAAGCATGGTAGTAGGCGCTGAACGAAGGGACGTACTGCTAGGACCGTAACGGATCAGTGTTTTCAAATTTAAGAGAACTAGTATGCGAGAAGTAGTGTGTGACAATTAAGAGAACGTGTGTTTGAAGACCTCGACCATTTCACTGCCAGCGAAGGAGTCATGAGAATAAGAAGAATCTATATATAACGCGCAAATAAATATACCGTGCTCTGTTATGGGATTTCTACACTTGGGAGGATAAAGAGAAGTTCTGAATAAAATCAACATTCATATAAATATTTTTTTGTACAACACATATTTATTAATGACTTTACAAGTTATTGTACATAATAATATTACCACAAACAATTAACATTTAGATGTGTAACACAGAAATATTTTCTGATGCTATATTGGGATTTCTTCCATTATATGAATGATAGCACAGCACTTTGGACCTTTTTTATTTTCATTCCGAACATATTCCTGGGATGCTCTGAATATTTCACAGCCTTAACCGACCAATGTTGCTGTTCCCTTTGACTCGGCAGCACAGACAGTAGCGCCGACAACGGTGTACCCATCACTGGACTCGAGGATATTTTTCTTGTCCCTCAATCAATGGACTGTTCTGGGACAAAATAGGCCAAAATACTAAATTTAAGAAATTGGCGTGATTCACCACGCTGAAAAGACATGCTGACAGGTTACATGTATTGTCATGATTCGCCCATCCACAATCGCCGTTGCGACGTATTGCGAGCAAGATGGCAGCAGTAACTTCGAATGGCCACTCTGATTGAGTTAGCTTGTCTTCTCTGATTATTTACGCGCTACATGAACTCGTACGCTGGCTAGGCCGTTGTTCAGTTCCTTCAGTTCCTTATTGTGTCCTTCGTAAATAATATAGAGTAGAAGTCTACATACGGTATCTTGACACACAGTGTTAGTACTGGCACAGTGCCAGGCATGATCTTAATCACAATGCGACAGTGGTGTTTAATTAAAAATTCTATATTCAGAGTACGTGAATACTCGTAAGACGGTTGGTTCAGTGAGTGAGTGTTTTCTGCAAGCAGAATGGGCAGTGCACATGCAGTGCTACATGTAATTTCTGCAGGTACTGTCAGGAATGAAACTTTAGCTCCGCAGAAGATTTTGATAGAGAACAAACAATGTATTTACCTTAATAATGTTCAAAAGTCATCATATATATCTATTAATTCATGACAACCATCTTTACAAATTTCCTTTTTCTGGCGGGCACACGTCCAGATCGTCCGCTTATAGTAGCCTCTCAAGACTCTGGCGTCTCTCTCCCCACATCCACCACTCCTGCCGGCTCACCTGCAACTGCCCAACACTACTTGCTGTTCACATCCAACTGCCCAACACTACAATACCGAATATTCCAACAATGATTTCAACCAATCACAGACTGCACACAGCGCAGTCAGGGATTTTCATACAGAGCGGTACGTGGCGTTACCAACATAAAAACCTAAACAGCCTACTTACAACCTCACATAATCAAAGAGAGACAATGAACGTGATGAAAGCTCAAATAGTAGTAAGACCCCTTCGCACAGCGAAAGTAAAATTATGTTCAACTACAATTTCAAAAGAATAACCTCAAACATCTACCGAAAATTGCGAATAAAAATGTCGACACTCGACATTGCCGTTTCGATATAGACATATAGGTGACAGAAGTATCGCCGATATATTTTTGGAAAACATATCGGTCATCATCAACATCATCATCATTTAAGACCGATTACGCCTTTCAGCGTTCAGTATGGAGCATAGTCCCCCTTATAAAATTCCTCCATGATCCCCTATTCAGTGCTAACATTGGTGCCTCTTCTGATGTTAAGCCTATTACTTCAAAATCATTCTTAACCGGATCCAGGTACCTTCTCCTCGGTCTACCCCGACTTCTACCATCTACTACTGAACTCATGAGTCTCTTGGGTAAACTTTCTTCTCCCATGCGTGTAATTTCACCCCACCATCTAAGCCTGTTCGCCCTGACTGCTACATCTATAGAGTTCATTCCCAGTTTTTCTTTGATTTCCTCATTGTGGACACCCTCCTGCCATTGTTCCCATCTACTAGTACCTGCAATCATCCTAGCTACTTTCATATCCGAACCTCAACCTTATTGATAAGGTAACCTGAACCCACCCAGCTTTCGCTCCCATACAACAAAGTTGGTCGAAAGATAGAACGGTGCACAGATAACTTAGTCTTGGTACTGACTTCCTTCTTGCAGAAGAGAGTAGATCGTAGCTGACCGCTCACTGCATTAGCTTTGCTACACCTCGCTTCCAGTTCTTTCACTATGTTGCCATCCTGTGAGAATATACATCCTAAGTACTTGAAACCGTCCACCTGTTCTAACTTTGTTCCTCCTATTTGGCACTCAATCCGTTTGTATGTCTTTCTCACTGACATTACTTTCGTTTTGGAGATGCTAGTATTCATACCATAGTCCTTACATTTCTGATCTAGCTCTGAAATATCGGTGCATAGAAATATCGTTACATCGACATTTTATCAACAGCCCTAATTCGGACACCTCATTGAAAATGTGCCCAGCAAAGTTCAAGCCGCCGGAAAGGGGAATGGTCTGCACACCCAGTATTAATGTCGACTATTAAGTGTCTGGATACTTTGGTCAGATAGTGGATATGAAAAGTGATTGGTTCTCGTATTTCTTCTAGTAATACTAAGTTGTTACAGCCTGGAAGTACGAATCTATTATCTCTGTGTTCTTCTAATTAAGTCTACGAAACTGGTGATATCGTCTAGCTGGGTTATAAGACGACAGAAGCGATCGGAGAAGCCCGCTGGGGGACTAGAGAGCCTGTATACAGAGAGAGTGGCCATAGATGAACTTGCCCATGATTGCTTGATTAGCTTTGGCGCCATTTTGCTGCCAAACGTCTCTCTCGCTTCCTATGTTCGCCGTGCTTTTGAGTTGAATTGAAGTTCAGAGGACGTTTGGAAACGATTAAAAGGTATTTGAATTATTGAGAGACTTGTTATGCCTTGTGCATGCATGTTCGATTAAGTTATATATCGTTTTCAGTACGTAATTAGTGTTTGCGATCTTAAATACGATTTGAAGTAATGTAACTTCTTGTTGCAGTCTGAAATGCCCAGTCAGGAAGGAATGAGTAACTCTTGTAATAAAGTCCAGGTACAACTTTCTTAATGGTATATATTACCCGAAATATTTATTTAGTTACGCCTATAAAAATGTTTGGTTCTTCACTTTGCTCAGAGAACTCTGATTTTAAGGAGTCAGTTTTTTTTAAATATCTTTAGTCACGCAAAACAGGTAGACCTATTACAATTTACTGCATTTTTAAGCTCTTATTTCTTTAACAGTTCGTGCATACTGGTAGCATCACAAGCTTTTCTGAAGCCGATATCTGACAGTCCTTGCTGGAAACGGAAAGTTCCCGTAATTGCTGTGCCATGCTCATTCGACTTTATAGCGTCAAACTTTATTTCGTTCCGAATCAGAACACTAGGCATTATTTTGGTTTCAGTATTATTGCCTGACTGTTGACGTAGGCAAGTTGTAAGCACGTTTTCCGCAGTTATCGTGGTTGCTGATACATTATTCGTAGTAAATAATTGTAAGTACTCTTGAAGACAGTTTTTAATAGGCCTACTTACTGTGGGGTAAAAGGGATACGGTAGTTTTCTTGTTATATTTGGTCGTTATCACAGTAGCCTACATTTAACATTACCTGATTTTTGTAATCTTTTTCGTTTGTTATAAGTCGTAAGCAGTTGTTTACTTGTGACATGCAAAAAGTTTGAAGACGTGACAAGAAGTACTAATACGTCTCACACTTTTTGCATGTCACAAGTTAACAACTGCTTACGAGTTTCATTCATCTGACGTAATACAGGTACGTTAAATCTTTAGCGTTATGCACTTCCGATACAAAACAATTGCTATACACTACATTTTTTTTATTTACGTTACTTTCATTGCAATATGTCTAGTAAACGAAATTTAAAGGAGATAAATGCAAGTATCGAATAATTTTTACAGCCACTGTATCAAATTTTCCTGTGCTGTACGTAGTAGGCTACTATGAGTATATTATAGCTGTAAAGAAAGCGCCGGCCGGGATGACCGAGCGGTTCTAGGAGGTACAGTCTGGAACCGGGCGACCGCTACGGTCGCAGGTTCGAATCCTGCCTCGGGCATGGATGTGCGTGATGTCCTTAGGTTAGTTAGGTTTAAGTAGTTCTAAGTTCTAGGGGACTGATGACCTCAGAAGTTAAGTCCCAAAGTGCTCAGAGCCATTTTTGTAAAGAAAGGCATTTAACGAATGATTTCGCCATATTGCCTTGTGCTTTTGATTCGGTGAGTGTGTACTCCACTACTCCATTACTGGCCATTCAAAAGTCACGCCCGCAGTTTGGCAGAAAAATGGCCGCCGTATCGTCCGGTTGTCCACTCTCTCCCTACACAGGCTCTCTATGCGGGACCGCTCGGCTACTCCGCGGCGTCAGCTGACCTGGCCGCCGTTTGGATCTCTGGCCCTCTGGCTGTGGGGAGTCGGTCCGGCGGCGGAGGAACCCGGCCGTCTTCTCGCAGCCGGCTGGCAGCGGCGCTATGCAAATCCCGGAAGGGCGCGCGCCCTTTGTCTCGGCCCTTTCCGCCTGACCCCGAAAAACCTGTCACAAAGAGAGAGGTGGCGCGCTGCCTCATTACGCATGCGCGCGTGCATTATGCCCGGCTCCCCGTCACGGCGCGCCCTTATTATGCGTAATATTTTTAATGTGGAGATTTGCATAGCATTGTCTCTGGCCAGGTAGACGGCGCATTGTCGCGCAGGGCCATGCAGATGAGGCGCAGTAATTCTAGCCTGCGACTGCCACTGGCCGGAGACACAGGGGTGGCGGCGGCAGCGTACGGGCGTGTAGGGGAGGCCCAGTTAAAACCACGCGGCACGCATCGCCACGCACGCTCTCCGCAGTGTAGCCACGGAGCCGCTTGTGCGTAGCCTGTTTCTACTTACTGAAGAAACTCGGAGAAAGACAGGACGTTTCAGAGGGATTCATCCAATTTCACAAGACCATATCTTCAACAGGAATGACGGTAGAAACTTAGGATGTACCATTAAATTACGCATGAATTACAAAATTTTTCTTTTGAGGAAAAATATCCGATTTTACAACGGTATACGTGGTGGTCAGGACCATTTTGAAAAGTTTGTAAGGGCGTCCCGGGATAGGTTGTGCTGAGAAATAATTGTTAAGAATAAAGAAGTGGTACGTTGCGCCGTTTCTGAGTTAATTCGCATTGAAGTTTACCAATCTGGCAGTTGCGCGCAAATTTAATTGGCGCACCAGAGACTGTCACCAAACGTATTTTCGTTTGGTTTCATAAAACCGAACAACAGAGCGATAAAAAACTGGGACGGTAGTACCGATCGTACCGAAGTCAGAGGCTGAGTCATCTGGTCCGCTGTCACCTATGCTTTAAGAACAGCCGGCCGGAGTGACCGAGCGGTTCTAGGCGCTAAAGTCTGGAACCGGGCGACCGCTGCGGTCGCAGGTTCGAATCCTGCCTCGGGCATGGATGTGTGTGATCTCCTTATGTTACTTACGTTTAAATAGTTCTAAGTTCTAGGGGACTGATGACCTCAGATGTTAAGTCCCAAAGTGCTCAGAGCCATTTGGACCATTAACTGTATCTGGCGGGCCGCTTGAATTTGTGTGTACAGCAGCCTGGTTGCGTAAGTTCAATGCTAATAACTCGGAAACGGCGTAACGTACGGAATTTTCTTATAACAAATATTTCTCACGTAAGCGTAGGCTTCCGCGGCCATTGTCACAGTCAAGCAATACACCCTGAGGAAGGCGCCTTGCAACAATCGCCGAAACGTCGAAATTTTATAGTTGACAATGCGGCCTCAAACCCAGAAGAATTTTATTGACTGAAATATTACTCTCCCTTAAAGCTTTTCAGGTTGTTACGGACCACCCTGTATATTTTACGTGTATTCATATACAAAAAGGTTCAGTTACCTACGAAGTATTGTATCAGTGTCTGTTGTAGAATTTTTAACACGTTTTATGCTCGCATATTATGACATTTCTCGAGACTGTAAATCTTCTCTGTAGTTTTCAACGTGAGTTATGAAAAGGACCCAGAGACGCAGAATGTAGTAGATGCAGGCACCCACACATGTGCCATGTACGTTTACTTCCGGAAGGTGCTCGATGCAATTCTGCACTGCCGCCTAATGAAAAAAGAACGAGCGTACGGAATATTATACCAAGTGTGTAAATGGACTGAAGAGTCCTTCACAGGACAGCATATCATTCTCAACGTAGAAAATGAAAAATGATCGTATGGCATTTACTGGCCGGGATGTCCCCTTCGGGGTTCCGGCCGCCGTATTGCAAGTCTTTTTAGTAGACGCCACTTCGGCGACTTGCGTGTCAATGATGATGATGAAGTACACACAACACCCAGTCCCCTGCCGTGAATCGAACCCGGGCCCCCTTGCGTGGCAGACGGGAACGCAATCGCTGCCCTACGGTTCAAATGGTTCAAATTGCTCTGAGCACTATGCGACTTAACTCCTGAGGTCATCAGTCGCCTAGAACTTAGAACTAATTAAACCTAACTAACCTAAGGACATCACACACATCCATGCCCGAGGCAGGATTCGAACCTGCGACGGTAGCGGTCTCGCGGATCCAGACTGACGCGCCTAGAACCGCACGGCCACACCGGCCGGCGCTGCCCTACGGAGTCGGACTCTCAACGTAGAGAGGTCTTCAGACGTGAAGTAACGCCGAGCGTTCCCCACGCTAGGGTTATACGACCATTACTTTCACGAGTCATTTCGCGGATGATACTGTCCCTTACAGAGAAGTCACAACGCTAGAAAATCACAGCGAAATGCAGAAAGAGCTGCAGAGGAACGACGCTTGGTGCTGGGACGATTGACCCTCAACATAAATAAATGTAGCCGTATTGTGAATGCATAATTGTAGACAGAAAGAAATTGTTACATGATTACGCGATTGCAGAATATTCTCTGGAAGCAGTTAGTTACTTGCATTATCTACGAATATGTGTATGGAGCGACCGAAAGTGTAACAACATAGCCGGCCAGGGTGGCCGAGCGGTTCAAGGCGCTACAGTCTGGAACCGCGCGACCGCTACGGTCGCAGGTTCGAATCCTGCCTCGGCCATGGTTGTGTGTGATGTTCTTGGGTTAGTTAGGTTTAATTAGTTCTAAGTTCTAGGGTACTGATTACCTTAGAATTTAAGTCCCATAGTGCTCAGAGCCATTTGAACCATTTGTTTTCGGTAACAACATAAAACTATTGCAAGGTGGATGCATGTCTGAGACGGAAGAATCGTGAGGACATGTAGTTTATGAAGAAAAGAACTAGCTTACAAAACACTCGTTCGGACAATACTTGATTACTGCTCGTGAGGACATGTAGTTTATGAAGAAAAGAACTAGCTTACAAAACACTCGTTCGGACAATACTTGATTACTGCTCGTCAGTATGGAATCTATACCAGTTAGGATTGATACAGAGGATATAGTAGATCCAAAGAAGGGAAGCACGTTTCGTTACAGAAAGAGTCACGGAAATGCTCAACTAACTCTAGTGGCAGACGCTGCAACAGAGGCGTTCTACATCATGTTGTAGTTTACTTTTAAAATTCCGAGAACAAACGTTACTATAAGAGTCAACTAATATATTTCTTTCTCCGACATATATCTCACTAAAAGATCATGTAAAATACAGAGATTCGACACCACACGGAAGCTTACCAACAATCGTTGTTGCCGCGAACCTTCCGCAACTGGAACAGGAAAAATGTCAAGTTGCAGTGGTGTACAAAGTAAACATTCTGCTGCTTGCAGTGCGCAGCGTCAGTCATGCAACTTGCTACGCACAAGGAACACACGGCACATGGTGAGAGGACCTGTCATTCGTCAGCGCTATCTACTGTAGCAACGATGCATTTCTGGACACATGTTCACAGGATCATTCTTCCTCCGTTTCCAGTCAGGAATCCGTAATCCGTCCCTGCTGTTCGTCGTTTTATTAATGTTCACCCTGTATATATGTGTAGTATCTGTTCTGCCGGACTCTGTCGATAGAAAAAACACTTTGTGATACAGTGGCCGTATATACTCACACAGGCACGGTTTTAAGAGAAAAGAAATTCAACTGTGAAAAGTGAACATTTGTGCCGGACCGGGACTCAAGCCCCGATTTCCAGCTTCACTTCATCGGTAGCCTTAACGGCCTTGACCATTCGGACACTCTTCCCGTCCGACAAAAATTCTCAACTTGTTACGCGCTAACAGCGTCCACTGTCCACTAACTCCTTTTGTCGTAGCTTTTAGTTGAGTCCCGCAAGAGTCCAGAGTTACTGTGAAGCCGTCTGTGCTCATATGTGTGTGTGTGTGTGAGTGATGTCTGGAATGCAGGGAACTCGGGTTCCAGTCTCGGTCGGGTACAAATTTTCACTCTCTCTCTCCACCTCATCCTTCCCTTCCGTTTGTTTATGTCTTCCTTCGCCGTCTCTATGTCCACTTCCTCCCTGCCCCTGCCTTTCCATCCTCCCCTTCCCCCTCCCTCCATCTCTGACTTGGAGCCTGGTTTATTGTTACTGCCAACGGAACTATGATGGGGAAATGAAATTTTAAGTTGCTTAAAATGAATGTGTAAATTTGTAAGCATCATTGGTATACAAGGTACGAGAAAGATTTCTGTATCAGTTGGATCTGTGAGGACAGTAGCCTGTGAATGGGTAGGATTACGGAGTCAGGCATAAATAGAACTTACCTGTTTCCCGTTACAACCGGCGGCGATGAAGAAAACAAAAACAGCATATGGTCGTGAAAACAATTTTTATGTAAAATTATACGTAAATAGAAAGTATATCTATGGGAAATACGATTACCTAACGGTTTAAATGCCCTGCTATCGTACTTAAAACTGACAGCGAGAAAGAAAACTAAACGACACGTTTCACTGATCAGCATACTCCTTTTTCCAGTTGGTTTGCATTGTTGTTTGAAGTACTACACCCAACGTCTGTCTGAATGTTCTGTGAAAATTTTGAAGTAGATCGGTGAAGAACTTTTCGAGATCTGTGGTAAAGACTTGTCTTTATACGGGTGATTCAGCTGCCCGTACCTATGGGTTTTATGCAACCTACAACACCTTCAAATACAATAAGCAAGATTTCCATATACCCTCCAACACTACACGCAACTATTAGTCCTACAGAAAAAATTAACAGTACCTTTTCGTAGGAAATTTTGTATAGTTAAATTTTGTACTGGGATAAGTTTTCGCTAGGTGCCGTAGTTCTCGAATTATTCAAGAGAAACGTACAAAAGTGACCTTCAAACTCGTGTTGTTGAATAACTCAAAAACAATGGCCTCCAGCGAAAACATATCGCGGAACAAAATTAAGTTACATTAAATTTCCTACAAAAAGTCCTGTTCGTTTTTTTCTGTAGAACTAATATTTTACGAGCAGAGAGGGAGATAATGTGAAAATCTCGCGCGTAGTTTTTGATGTTGCGGGATGCATAAAATCCATAGAAAGGAGCAGCTGAATTACCGTGCATCGAGTACAGATATGAATATTTCTGCGTTTGATTTTCATATCTCTAATTTTTTAAACACTACAGGTGATAGCGAATTCCTCTCTTGTGACAACCTCTTCATTTCAGGATAGTGACAACTGAAATGAAGGTGGTCTGATAAATCGTCTGCGAGGCACTGATTTGTCAATTGCAGGGTAGGTATGTAAATGTAGATTCATGCTACGTTCTCAGTTATTTGTCGAATATATTTCAGCCTCTGTCTTTCCCTTCAGTTTTTGCCCTCTTCAGCTCCCTTAAGTACCATGAAAGTTATTTCCTGGTGTCTTAACGGATGACCTGTCATCCTGTTCCTTCTTCCTCTTAGTATTTTCAGCATGTTACTTTCTTCGTCTGTGGAGAACCACTTCATTCCTTATATTATCGATCCATCTAATTTGCAACATTCTTCTGTAGCACCGCATCTCAAATGCTACGATTCTCTTTTGTTCTGGCTATTCCACGGTCCTTGACTCACTGCCACAAATGCTGTGCTCCAAACGTAAGTTTCCTGTGCAATGATAACTGAAGAGAACTTCACAAGCCGAAATCGATAAAAAGGCATTTTATTTGATGTCCTGTCATCATAGGCCCTCATATTTAAAAATTTTACATCATGTTGTCCATCAGTGTTGCGAGTTGCTTCATATTGCATACGCGCTTCCCACCACCACAAACTTCACTATACATTGGCATGTCAAATGCGAAACTATTCCGGACAAACATATACATAGTGCGCCGATTTTGGTAATCATGACATTCTACAGTTTACTTAGTTTCAGTCCATTTCCAAATCTCTTGGAACACTGTTTCAAATCTGCTAGACAACAGCACATTAAACACATATATCAAAATTCAAAAACAGGCTTAAATGAAATTAGCGTAGCTTACAAAAGGTTCACGTCAATAGTGGAGTATTTTGAATGATATGCAAAGACATCAGTCTGTTCCTTTCTAAGCAGCCTCCTTCAATCAAACAGCGGAAAATTTAGTAAACATTAAAGACCAAATTTGAGAATTTGAAAACTGAAAAACATGGTATTGCTAGAATGGAAACACAGTAAAGAAATGGTTCAAATGGCTCTGAGCGCTATGTGACTTAACTTCTGAGGTCATCAGTCCCGTAGAACTTAGAACTACTTAAACCTAACTAACCTAAGGACATCACAAACATCCATGCCCGAGGCAGGATTCGAACCTGCGAACGTAGCAAAAAAAATGGTTCAAATGGCTCTGAGCACTATGGGACTTATCTTCTAAGGTCATCAGTCCCCTGGAACCTAGAACTACTTAAACCTAACTAACCTAAGGACATCACACACATCCATGCCCGAGGTAGGATTCGAACCTGCGAACGTAGCAAAAAAATGGTTCAAATGGCTCTGAGCACTATGGGACTTAACATCTGTGGTCATCGGTCCCCTAGAACTTAGAACTGCTTAAACCTAACTAACCCAAAGGCAGTACACACATCCATGCCCGAGGCAGGATTCGAACCTGCGACCGTCGCAGTCGCGCGGCTCCGGACTGAGCGCCTAGAGCCGCTCGGCTACCGCGGCCGGCCGAACGTAGCAGTCGCGCGGTTCCGGATTGAAGCGCCTAGAACCGCTCGCCCACTCTGGTCGGCGAAACACAATAAAGATCTCCACTGAGTTTTTGCATTCAGCAGCACGTCTTTGCCCTGAAAACTTTACGCATAGGGAGATAGCTCAAGGTGGTATCAGGGAAGCCGCACACACGAAAACAGTTCATCGCCTGTGAGCTGCCATTCCGCCTTTTCTCGCAGGCCGCTCGGTAAGGCGGCGTGCTGCGTAATTACGGCGATGAGACAGCACGCTGTTCGGCGGACCAGCTGATCGATGTCATCCGCCGCGCCCCGTTGCAAGGCGTCCACTGATGGCTCGAAGCTTCTCTTTCCACTCCTCTCTTTCAGGGCTGCCCGAACCTCCGAATGCTGTCATAGGCAATCGCCGCGCTCTGCCCAGTTGCCTCCGCAGCCACCGTTGAATGCTAAGCCCTTTCGTCTTCAGCTCGCCTCGTGTCATGGAAGGCAGCGGAAGCAATAAGCAAGGCGCTCCGTCATCTCCTCCTGGCAGACACGAGGCCGTATTGCAAAGTTTTCCGTCCGAACTTTTCATGTGAAAATTCTTAAAGCTTTTCAAACGAAGCAGACGTTACTTTCTATACCTTCATTCTTCATGTTCTACATATTTGCAATCATCTGCCGCTGTGGAGCACTCTCTCCTTCAGCATTACAATGACTGACCACATACTAGCACTGCTATATTTGTAACAATCCAACATCTTACGTCATCGATCATCCTCCATACAGCCCCGACTTAAGCCCATCCGATTTTAACCTGTTTCCAGAACTTAAGCCGGCCACTGTGGCCGAGCGGTTCTAGGCGCTTCAGTTCGGAGCCGCGTTGCTGCTACGCTCGCAGGTTCGAATCCTGTCTCGGGCATGCATGTGTGTGATGTCCTTAGGCTAGTTAGGTTTAAGTAGTTCTAAGTCCAGGGGACTGATGACCACAGATATTAAGTCCCATAGTGCTTAGAGACATTTGAACCGTTTTGAACCACAAATTAAAGACCACCTTTGACGACTTCAATTAGATAGTGATGAAGCGGCAAAAGCAGAAGTGAGGTTGTGGTTCTGTCAACAAAGTCAAAGATTCTACAGTGATGGTGTCAACAAACTGGTCTGTCATTGGGAGAAATGCGTTCGTCGCCAGGGTCGCTATATTGAGAAATAAGTATGTAGACATGACGGATAAAGATGTAGGATGTTAATAATGTTTATTTTATTTAAAAAGCTTTAAGAGAATTCACACAAAAATTCGGAGTCATTACTTTTTAGCGCGCCCTTGTACATTACAATAGTTCGCACCTCCCACAGAGCCGGCGGGGATGGCCAATCGGCTCTAGGCGCTACAGTCAGGAACCGCGCGCCGGCTACGGTCGCAGGTTCCAATCCTGCCACGGGCATGGATGTGTGTGATGTCCTTAGGTTAGGTTAGTTAGGTTTAAGTAGTTCTAAGTTCTAGGGGACTGATGACCTCAGATGTTAAGTGCCATAGTGCTCAGAGCCATTTGAACCTCCCACACAGCTAATAAGTCTTGCAAGTGCTGAACATACACCTTTCTTACCACTGCATCACTGTGCTTTATTGGAACAGTCTAAATAAGTTGCTGCTTACATTAATATGTCCTTTCATGTAGGCCCTATACACATACTACACTTCTTTTCTGTATTCAGTAACGAAGTTAAAATAAATGCACAGCATCATCTTTAAAAAGGCTTATGTAACCCTAAATACAGTAATACTATACCTTCGTGACAGTCGAACGTAGTTGGAGTCTAATTCTGATATTCAACACATCATTGTCTCCTTAATTGTTACATGTTTTTCTTTATCAGAGAATCTCATATAAACGTCTGCTTATATAGGTCAGGTCTGATTCCTTCCTGAACTATCAGGTGTCCTGAGAACGGTATCTCTAACTGCCCAACTTTAAATCTTTAAGTGTACAGACTGAAGCGGAGAGTGAAAATTTGTACCCAGGCTGGGAATCGAACCCAGGTCTCCGGCTTACTAGGCAGGTGCGTTAACCACTAAGCCACCTTGGCACAGCACTTCATACAACCACACGGATTACCCTGGCACCCTCCCTTCTCGATCCAAATTCTCGCTGCGTCCCAGCCTGCTTTAAATTCCCCCTTACACACGAACAGAACTGCCGAGGCTGTCCATGTTCTGGAATAGCACCTCAGCAACGAACGTAAATCGAGGATTCAGCCTGAAACACACTTATACAAGTGAAATGACACAGTTTCAGAGACTTTATTGATCTCATACAGATAAGATTGTACGTCTCATATGTGTATGAGACCAATAAAGTCTCTGAAATTGTGTCACTTCAAATTTTTAAAATTACGTCTTGTAGCCAAGAATGCACTTTTCATCTCCCCCGCATTTCACTAACTATCGAAATATCGACCACATGCACCTTAATGCCATTGAAATTTTCAGTTCCTTAGTGATACCCGTGCGTGAGAGATGATGGTCGGTTTTGAAAAGATCACAAATTTTTTCAGTGTTTCCGTCGGATGACATTGAAGTGGGACGTCCTGATCTCTAAATTGTTTTCGAACGACACATGCCCTTTAAAACTTGTAAACCACTGAAAATCTCGTTCGTGACCTAAACTACTATCATCAAAAGCATTTTTCATGAACTCAGATGTGTAGCCGTTTTACTGAATAAAAACGCGAAATCTAATTACTGGTCGTTGCTCCATTGTGATTTGTGACGTGACACGGTTGACACGCTACAATCGCACGTTCACTCAGTAACACTACCTGCTCACTACTGACTGGCTGAATGCATAAGTGTTGCTTACAGTTGTTAATTCAAGCTGGCCGGCCGCTGTGGCCGAGCGGTTCTGGGCACTTCAGTCCGGAACCGCGCTGCTGCAATGGCCGCAAGTTCGAATCCTGCCTCGGGCATGGATGTGTGTGATGTTCTTAGGTTAGTTAGGTTTAAGTAGTTCTAAGTCTAGGGGACTGATGACCTAGATGTTAAGTCCCATAGAGCTCAGAGCCATGTGAACCATTTGAATTCAAGCTGCTACCGTAGTTACAGCGCTGACATCGCTTATAGTCCAGGAGTAAAATCAGTCTCGTAAATTTCTGACGAATAGGTGTACACAGCTATTGCTGTCGCATAATATGCTTTCGTTATCAAAAGAATGTGAGGAGATGTATTTTCCTACCAGGGTTTAAACCAGCCCACTTGGGGCTCCAAGCTGAGAATTTCTACATAGAGTTATCATAATTATAAGGGACAGTCTAATGGAAACGAGACAGATGGGAAAAAGTAAGTAAACTGCTTATTATTTCAAAAGTTATAGCGATATCCGTTACTACACATATTGCAGTACGAGACAAGACGATAACGCCCTCATTGAAAAATGTTTGTGGTTGCCTACGAAACCATCATTATATCCAGGCGTGGACCTCTTCGTCCGAAGGAAATCAACGGCCAAAAATTTCTTCCTTCAGGGCTCCAAAAATCTGGAAATTGGATGGCGAGACCTGGGAAATGTATGGAGGATGTGTAGGGCTTCCCAGTGAAATTCCGCAGTGAAATCGAAATAACAGGTACGCCACCTCCGGGAAAGTCATGATCAATTTTTATTTGACTGCAAGAGCCCGCTGCTCATTGACGTTCTCGAACATGACACCACAATTAACGCACAGCGGTACGTAGACGCTTTGGAAAAATTGGAGCGCGCCATCACGTCCCAACAGGAATGTTGACGGACAGCACATTCTGTTGCATGATAATGCCCGGTCACATGCTGCCAAGGTTGTTTCGACTGCGCTGCAGAAGCTTCGCTGGTAAGCCTTTACAGAGGCTCCATACGCTCCCGATCCCTCCGATTGCGATTTTCAAATTTTTGGAGCCCTGCAGAAAGACATTTGCCCTGGCCGGCGATTTGCTTCGAGCGAAGAGGCGAACGCCTGGGCACAGTCATGGTAGCTTAGGCAACCGTAAACATTTTTCCATGAAAGCATTCTGATAAATGTATTAACAGTTACGGCGATTACTTTTAAAATAATAAACATTTTACTTACCTTTTTCCCTCTGTCTCGTTTCCGTTTGAATGCCACTTATAGTAGCGAAAACAACCCACACCTACGAGGGTCACTCCAAAAGAAATGCACATTATTTTTTGTAAAAATAAAGTTTTAATTCTGCATGTGTGAAAGTTTTACATCCTTCCCGCTTGTTTTCAAACTTAGTTCAACCTGTTCCCGTGAGTGGCGTCGTCTTCAAGATGGCTGCTACACGTGACGTTCGTCAGAAGCGACGTGCTGTCATAGAATTCCTGTACTGTGAAAACGAGACACTGGGAAACATCCACAAGAGGTTGAAAAAGGTGTATGGAGATGCTGCTGTCGATCGCAGTACGGTTAGTCGGTGGGCAAGCAGGTTACGTGATGAAAGCGGGCACGGCAATATTGAGGATTGTCCTCGCAGCGGCAGGCCTCGCACTGCACACATTCCAGACAATGTGCAGAGAGTTAACGAATTGGTGACTGCTGACAGACGCATCACAGTGAACGAATTGTCACGCTACGTTGAGATAGGGGAAGAAAGTGTTTGAGAATACTGAAAGTGTTGGCGTTAAAAAAGGTATGTGGCAGGTGGGTACCCAGGATGTTGACAGTGGATCACAAAAAAACAAGAAAAACGGTAGGCAGCAAACTTTTGGAACAGTACGAGAATGGTGGAGATGAATTTCTTGGAAGAATTGTGACAGCTGATTAAACGTGGCTCCATCATTTTTCACCAGAGACGAAGAGGCAATCAATGGAGTGGCATCATGCAAATTCACCCAAGAAAAAAAAATTCAAAACCACACCTTCTGCTGGAAAACTTATGACTACGGTGTTTTTCGATTCCGAAGGACTCTTGCTTGTGGACATCATGCCAAGTGGAACTACCATAAATGCTGATGCATATGTGACGACACTGAAGAAACTTCAAGCTCGACTGAGTCGTGTTCGACCACATCGGCAAAAGCAGGTTTTTTGCTGTTGCACGACAATGCACCGCCACATGTCAGTCAAAAACCATGGAAGCGATCACAAACCTCGAATGGACAACACTGAAACACCCGCCTTACAGTCCTGACCTGGCTCCATGTGACTAACATCTCTTTGGGAAACTGAAAGACTCTCTTCGTGGAAGAAGGTTTGAAAATGATGACTCCCTTGTGCACGCTGCCAAACAGTGGCTCCAACAGGTTGGTCCAGAATTTTACTGTGCAGGTATACAGGCGCTGGTTCCAAGATGGCGTAACGCAGATGAGAGGGAGGGAAATTATGCGGAGAAATGAAAATATTGTTCCTAAAGGATGTATCTACGCACTAAAACTTTCAAACATGTAGAATAAAAGACGGATTAAAAAAAAATAGTGTGCATTTCTTTTGGAGTGAACCTCGTAATAGATTTTGGTCTTCCTTGCAAAGAGCCCAAGGAACGCCAAGCAGTGTATGATGGAGGGTGGGAAGACTGGTGGGGAAAGGAGAAGGGGGCGCTGGTGCTCCAAATATTACATCGCTTGTGTTGGAAAATTGGGGAGGGGAGGTGTGGCACTAAACGAATGTGTCCCCTGTGTAGAAAAATGTTCACGTACAGACCCTGACCATCGTCGTAATCATGAATACACTTGTTGTTTCTGTTTTAAGGACACATAATTTCAGCTCACATTTAACTGCTAGTAAATGTTTGTGCTGTTTCATTTATATTAAAAAAAGTTATAGAGGGGAACATCCCACGCAATGAAAGTAAAATTCTTTGACCACGATGGCTTAATCTGGCTTCAGGTACGTTTCCCACGACAAGGTAATCAGTAATGGCGAAAAATGGGGATCTTTTTCATCTCGTTATTGATAGCTGCCATAATTTTCGACCCTCTACGTACGTGGCAGTGACAGCGACCCGGGCGAGAGCTGGTAGAGACGGCAGCTGATGGGCCCAGCGCCTGCGCTAACTGGCAGCAGGCGCTCTCAAAAGGAGTCCATCAGCCCCACAAAGGGCGTTCCATCTCGCCGCCGGGGCCCCCAGCTCAGCCCAGGGCAGCAGTGTGTGGACGATGGACTGTCCTGCGGGCGCCGACACGTCTACAAACACTTCCGCAGTGCACAGCACCGCTCTTCTCATTATCGACTTCCCCTGTCATTTGAAACGTATCAAGTACTGCGCGCCAGTATTCATGTGGTATATTCATGGAGTGTAGTGCCTATGTACCAGGCTGTTACAACTTTACTGGTGCCTCCCTACAGATTGTTTACCTTTCGTAAAATTTCAACACCAGGAATGATAGAAATAACCAAACTTACATTTATAGGGTGTAACGGCTCTAATTTTAGATATTTATGAAATTGGTGCCTTAATATGTACAGTAGTGCTCAAAAGTATACGAACGACCTGAATTGCATTTCGCCTGATTCGCATGCAACCCACATAACGCAGCTGTCTAGCAGGTCCTCTAATCGCTCATTGGTACAGTCGTTTGACTATTGAAAATGGTTCCAACAAGTCACCACTAGAAAACACTGCTCTGTATCGCAATAACTCAAGATGTAAAGTAATACCACGATACAACAAATATCAGGGAACGCCTTATCACAGATAGTACTGTCCTTAAGGCTTGTAAGCTCATATTTATTACAATAAATGACATACCTGAAATGTTACCACTCTCATTATTACGTCAGACAGGTAATGTACGTAGTAAGTTCGTCGTATTCATGATTTCCTCTTCAAAATAACATACCGTACTTACTATTTAACACAAAAGACATTAAAAATTTAAGTTATTCACGAGCAGCTAGTTGAGAATATGTATGAACTTTAAATGACACGACGAACCGTCTCGTTCTGCATATGGATTCAAACTCAGGTCATGCAGACTAAGCAAAGATTTCGTGACTGACGGAAACTAACAGTCATTCCTGATTAGGCATACAGAGAGTGATATACCTCGATTTTAGACAGTATCAGTTAGCAAATATCAACTTTAAATTACATAACGCAAACATTTTTAACGGACGCGAATTCCTACCCAGCACCTTTTGTCCCTGTTAATGAACTACGAGAGATGTTAAATATTGCTTCTTAACAAGTAACTTACTCGAAATGCTGTGAGGTAAAGCTTTGTGTTGGCCAGGGATTCGAACCCAGAACCTAATCGGATAGATATCGAAGCACAATCAACTGTGACATTTCGGATTTTCTCGGCAGTAGCTAGATGTTTTAACTGAAATGACGAGACGAAACATTAATTTTTTCCTTCCCAGGACTCCAACCTGGCACCTATCACTGTTATGTTCTAGAGCAAAATAACGTTAAACATGGGTTTGTAGCACCAGCAGCGACATGTGAGCATGTTTGAACTAGAAATAATATGACGAAGAGTTCAGTGCTGACTGGGAATAGAGCTCCACACATATCGTTGTTGGCTACACACAAAGAGACGTCAGCTACCGAATTTTTCTCCACCAGCAGCTCGGAATAGCATCTTGAACTTACAGTGATCTCGCAAATAGTTCTGTGTCTCACTGGGAGTCAAAAACGTCACATTTCGTTAGTGTTGACAACTAATGAAAATACATTAAAAATCAAAACTATTATCTACCAGCAGATAGGTGTTCTCATGCTAGAGCTTGATAGTACGTAATGAAATCTTTAGTGCCGAGCCAGGATTCGAACCCATTCACGCGCAATATGTGGAGATGTTGAGGAATCTGTAGTTTTGAACAAACAACAAATTTTAGCCGAGCTGTATTGTCACGAAGGGATCAAATTCCGCGTTAAGGGCGGTCTGAGTTGCATTCCCAGTTCAGAACCAATTTTATCGACATACAGAAGCTCAGATAAAAGATGGAATAAGTGTTCCTGTGAGCCTACATAGCGTTTGTTTCGTCACTAGAAATAAATAACTAGTATAAGAAAGCTTACTGGTGATAGCGTTTCTACATGTCGCCACTCTAGACTTTATTGTGGTTCAACCTAACGTCTACTTGGTAGACAAGGAATATCATTTTTAATGTGAATTTCAAACCACAATGCCATTATATCTTCTTCAGTTGGTGTAGCCAGATGAGAATGGAATCTGTCTCTCCCTATCTAAAAACCATTGACCGAAGTTGGAATAGAACCCAGATCATATATATATGAACCTACCATCAGCCCAACAGACCACCAAAACCTCTTCTCTGTGGCTCGTTTTTCTGTCGTAACGCCGTTGGGCTACACTGGATGAGAATTCTGACACACAGGCTCCCTGTAGTAATTTGCAGCATGTTCAGTAAATTCATTTACTTGGTTGACCGAATCACCATAAACTAGCTGCCTCAGCTACCCAGTGCATACATTCGTCTCTATTTTGTAATCACCAAAATAAAATCATGTAACTGCCACCTACACAGAACTGCCAACAGTGTAGGATGAAGAAATTTAAATAGGAAGTGTTCCTTTCCACTTGAGCTACTCTATCGCTTTATCTGTTTATTGAAAACATCGTGCAATGCAAAAGAAAAGGTGTAACTGTTTGTCTCTCAGAAGTCTAAACCCGGCCATATGCATTATCTCACAGCGCTGTGGAATGCAGAAGTTCTGGAGGAATTGTTTTTGAGTTCTGGAGCTGTTGCAGCTATACGTCAGTTAGCAGTGTAATGGTAAGTGTCGCGACCCGTAGATAAGATGTCGCGAGTTCGAGTACATACAGTGCTACATTTTTTAAAACTCAGTTCTACTGTCTGATGAAGTTATCAATGTAATGGAACTTGTAACATAATTTCCTTCACTTCTCAACCCAAAATAGTCGCATGTGGAAAAAAGGCTAACTTCTGCGACATTTTGTTCTTTTCAGGTTTAATAGACTGCCAGGCAGCAGATGCATCTCGAAACTTTTGTATTATGTATGGGGAGAGAGCATCGTGCCAAAATACGTCGGAAAAGTATTATCTACATTAGTTGTCGTCTGGTAGTGGCATTTTATTCTTCTTCAAACCTTGTTTGACAGCTTTAACTCAGAACAAGTTTTCTACATGCATGTAATCAATAAACTGTAAGTGCATTTTCAGACTGTTATAGATAACATCAGAGAATTTGCATATATCGTTGATGATTAATTTCTCTCTCACGTTTACTATTGTTTTAACAACACTAAAGGAAACCTAACGAAAATTGTGAACTGTATTATAAAAAATGAAATAAAACTACCCACGATAATCTTACGACGAAAGTCTGTTTTAATAAAACTTAATATCTGTATACAAGCGTGCCTCTGTCGACACGCATTACTAAAATACTACTCACTTAGATTTTGATTTGGTCTGTGCTTAATTGGTATGCTGTGATATACTCAAGAGGTATGCGAATGTGGCATTTCATAAATAAAGTTATGTATTCCTAGAAACCCAAAAAATGCTTGTCAGCAGCGGAAAGAGGCGTTACCTGTTGTGAAGCATTGTAAGTTTTTCACCATTGCACTATGAGCCGAAAGTATTTTCTTGCGATTTCCTTATCGATGCTTGATCTGACTGTCTGTAGCTCTTTCACAGAAGGGATAAAACGCTACAGTCATTGAGACTGAAACTGCGAACCATAACGGACGCTTTTTCACAGTTCAGCACGTTGCCACAGAGCTGGCGACGAAGTATGTGACTTAGCTTTCTCTTGCGAGGCCAATAGTGGATAGAACTCGTAAACAGCTATGAAAGGACGAGATTAGTTGCGATTTCCACGTGCAACGACTTTCCTGGGATGAAAACTGTAAATTTACAATCTTTTGTTACACCTCAAGCGATAATAACTCAGATTATTCAATGGAAATGACAGGTAAAATCGCCGGCCGCGGTGGTCTCGCGGTTCTAGGCGCTCAGTCCGAAGCCGCGCGACTGCTACGGTCGCAGGTTCGAATCCTGCCTCGGGCATGGATGTGTGTGATGTCCTTAGGTTAGTTAGGTTTAAGTAGTTCTAAGTTCTAGGGGACTGATGACTACAGATGTTAAGTCCCATAGTGCTCAGAGCCATTTGAACCATTTTTTGAACAGATAAAATCAAGTGAACTTTGAGGCTTAATTCCGTGCACACCAGGAAGGAACATCTTCACATATTGCGCGTGAATGGGTTCGAATCCTGGCTCGGCACTAAAGATTTCATTATATATTATCAAGCTCTAGCATGAGAACACCTATCTGCTGGTGGATAATAGTTTTGATTTTTAATGTATTTTCATTCGTTGTCAACACTAACGAAATGTGACGTTTTTGACTCCCAATGAGACACAGAACTATTTGCGAGATCACTGTAAGTTCAAGATGTTATTCCGAGCTGCTGGTGGAGAAAAATTCGGTAGCTGACGTCTCTTTGTGTGTAGTCAACAACGATATGTGTGGAGCTCTATTCCCAGTCAGCACTGAACTCTTCGTCATATTATTTCTAGTTCAAACATGCTCACATGTCGCTGCTGGTGCTACAAACCCATGTTTAACGTTATTTTTCTCTAGAATATAACAGTGATAGGTGCCAGGTTGGAGTCCTGGGAAGGAAAAAATTAATATTTCGTCTCGTCATTTCAGTTAAAACATCTAGCTACTGCCGAGAAAATCCGAAATGTCACAGTTGATTGTGCTTCGATATCTATCCGATTAGGTTCTGGGTTCGAATCCCTGGCCAACACAAAGCTTTACCTCACAGCATTTCGAGTAAGTTACTTGTTAAGAAGCAATATTTAACATCTCTCGTAGTTCATTAACAGGGACAAAAGGTGCTGGGTAGGAATTCGCATCCGTTAAAAATGATTGCGTTATGTAATTTAAAGTTGATATTTGCTAACTGATACTGTCTAAAATCGAGGTATATCACTCTCTGTATGCCTAATCAAGAATGACTGTTAGTATCCGTCAGTCACGAAATATTTGCTTAGTCTGCAAGACCTGGGTTTGAATCCATCTGCAGAATGAGACGGTTCGTCGTGTCATTTAAAGTTCATACATATTCTCAACTAGCTGCTCGTGAATAACTTAAATTTTTAATGTCTTTTGTGTTAAATAGTAAGTACGGTATGTTATTTTGAAGAGGAAATCATGAATACGACGAACTTACTACGTACATTACCTGTCTGACGTAATAATGAGAGTGGTAACATTTCAGGTATGTTATTTATTGTAATAAATGTGAGCTTACAAGCCTTAAGGACAGTACTATCTGTGATAAGGCGTTCCCTGATATTTGTTGTATCGTGGTATTACTTTACATCTTGAGTTATTGCGATACAGAGCAGTGTTTTCTAGTGGTGACTTGTTGGAACCATTTTCAATAGTCAAACGACTGTACCAAGGAGCGATTAGAGGACGTGCTGGACAGCTGCATTGTGTGGGTTGCATGCGAATCAGTCGAAATGCAATTCAGGTCGTTCGGATACTTTTGATCACGACTGTACATATATCAGTGAGGTTTTTTTTGTTTTTGTTTTTTTTTTTTTTATTTACGTCGAACAGTCTTCGTATAAACACATCGCAATCTTTACGACTTGATGTTGTCTGCATGGTCGTTACTGCACCACCACGCCTATCAGCATAGACTGATGGTATTTCGTTCACATGTCCACATGTCAGCATCTGACTTGCTCCCCAAGTTAAAGGAAGTATTAATGGCTTGCTGTAGTCACATATACTTGGAGGTTCCAACCAATTTGAAAATATACGAATTGCAGTAGCTATAATTATTTGTCTGCAGTGCCGTAAATACTAATTTAATGTTGTTCAATATACCATCTTCAGTCACCAATAGACATATCTGCACTTATAACCATTACACCCTAAAACGCCAAAGAAACTGGTATAGGCATGCGTATTCAAATGCGCATATGCGTAAACAGTCAAAATACGGCGCTGCCGTCGGCAACGCCGATATAAGACAACAAGTGTCTGGTTCAGTTGTTAGATCGGTTACTGCTGCTACTATGGCAGGTTATCATGATTTAACTGAGTTTGAACGTGGTGTTATAGTTGGCGCACGAGCAATGGGGCACAGCATCTTCGAGGTAGCGACGATGTGGGGATTTTTCCGTACGACCATTTCACGAGTGTACCGTGAATATTAGGAATCCGGTAAAACATCAAATCTCCGACATCTCTGCGTCCGGAAAAGATCCTGCTAGGACGGGATTAACGACGACTGAAGAGAATCGTTCAACGTGACAGATATGCAACCCTTTCACAAATTGCTGCAGATTTCAGTGCTGGGCCATCAACAAGTGCCAGCGCGCGAGCCATTCAACGAAACATCATCGATATGGGCTTTGGAGCCGAAGGCCCACTCGTGTACCCTTGTTGTATCGAGCAAATCGACATGTACGGGTGTGGAGACTACTTTATGAATCCATGGACCCTGCATGGCAGCAGGGGACTGTTCAGGATGATGGAGGCTCTGTAAAGTTTTGGGGAGTGTGTGGTTGGAGTGATACGGAAGCCCTGTTACGGCTCTGACAGGTGACACGTACATGGGCATCTTGTCTGATCACCCGCATGCATTCATATCCGCTGTGCATTCCGACGGACTTGGGCAATTCGAGCAGGACAATGCGACACCCCACATGTCCAGAATTGCTACAGAATGGCTCCAGGAGCACTCTTCTGAGTTCAAAAACTTCCGCTGGGCACCAAACTCCCTAGAGATGAACGTTATTGAGCATATCTGGGATGCCCTGCGACTTACTGTTCAGAAGAGATGTCGACCCCCTCGTACTCTTACGGATTTATGGGCTGGCCTACAGGTTCCATGGTATCGACTCCCACCAGCACTACTTCAGTCATTAGTCGAGTCCATGCCACGTCGTGGTTTGGCACTTCTGCGTGCTCGACGGGAACATACACGATATTAGGCAGGTGTACCAGTTTCTTTGGCTCTTCGGTATACATTACGAATAACTCATTATTAAATATGAAGGTGAGTAGAGAGTACACATGGCGTGATTCCGTGATGCTTCAGCTATATGTCAGAGTTCATCAGATGGTTAAGTGATTGAGTATCAGTCTCCCCATGATCAGATGTTTTCATTGGTTGAGAGATCCGGAAGAGGATGTTTACAAAAAGTCGGACTATACAATCAGTACTACGTAACAAGTGAAGGCAATGGAGTTCATTAACGGCAAAATCAAAATTTATACTGGATGTGATTGACAACAGTCGTATGGAAACCGAGAGTGACGAAAAATTGTCGTACAAATGTTTCAAAGGGTCAACATCTATTTTTCTCGTATTCGTACAAACGTATCAAAAAGTTTTTACATTATAGTACGTAATACTTTCCCATTTCACCGACTGCGCCTTATTTCATTTCAAACTCATAAACACCGTCGAAAAAACTATCTGAATAGAGTTGACAACTTCATTAAAAAGATTTTCTCGTCTATTTATACGCAGTACAGGATTTTCCTTTGTTTCACTTTCAGATGTTTGATCTGTTTTGTGAGAGATCATTGGCAGGAAAATTATCAAGTTTACAAACAACCTCCGCAATGTGTTAGAAAAAATGCGCGACTACGAGGGCGCGCTGAAAGGTGAAGCCTCTAATTTTTTTCTGTGGACGTTATTAGCATTCTACATTTTTATTGTTCGTGCCTACGTATTTGCTGTCCTCTGTAGCTAGAGGGCTCCGAACTGTGGGGAGTAACAAGTAAACGAGTTTCGAAGTCGAAGAGTCCCTTCTCCAGCACATCATGCCAGACCGCACACGAGAGCTCCGACATCTGCAGCAGTGCGTCGTCTTGGATTCGCTGTCCCTGATTATCCTTCATACAGTTCTGACTTCGATCCATCCTATTTTATCTGTTTTCGAAACTAAAAGCACATCTTCGAACACTTCACTTCGATAGTGATGAACCGATACAAGCCGACGCGGGGTTGTGGTTTGGACAACGAAGTCAAACATTCTATTGTGACGGTATCGACAAACTGGTCTCTCGTTGGAAGAAATATGTTCGTCGCCAGGGAGACTATGTTGAGAAATAAATTTGTAGACGTGGAGAATAAGGACCTAGAATGTTAATAACGTTCGTTTTATTAAAAAAAGTTTTAACAGTTTTCACATTAAAAATTCGGAGACATTACTTTGCAGTATGCCCTCGTATAACGCGAGTGAGTGCAGCGAGAATAGGTGAACGTTCTGTGTTAACGGACGACGTCAACGTATCTGACAGCGTCAAATTTTCTTACCCTATTATCACCGTCGTTGGCGTTGCGTCCGCTTCGTTCTGTTGACGACCTGTGCAAATGCCGCATCTGGAAATGTATTGTGGGCTCTTTGGATGTTCCGTTCCGTTCGGTGATGTCTGGTCTGAATCGACGTTTAGAGAGAGGGCGAAGCAATCGTCAATCCGAATCTCGTGCTTATTTTCACAGAATCTTTGAGTTTAGTTTGGAGTCCTATTGTTACCTTTTTCCAAGGTTGCGCTAGCCGTGATATTTTTATATTTCCTACAATGAGTAGCCTATACCGTACATTCATTCACTTACAAGAAATATAACATATCATGGATAAGACGCCTGACAGTAGATCTTAAAGTCTATTGCTTCCGTGATAGCAGTGCTGCAGTTAACTGATTAACGTTTTGGACCAGTACTGCATTGCTGAGGTGGCTATCTGATGTCTGACAGGTATCTGCGACTGTCGTGTTTCTGTTGTCGATGACGTCACGAGAGAGAGAAGGGAAACGGCGAAAACCGGTGCTAACAAGCAGCATAGCTGCACCTCTCTCGAGCAGTACCAAGGAAGCCGCAAGCGAGTCTCACCATGTTTTCTACACGTTGTTTAGAGGTTCAGAATTTTACCCAGAACACTTGCACGACGGCTAGTGACCAGGAACTGTACCCCTATACTGACGCATCATCACCGCAGTGAGTCCACTATAGGCTACTTCTTGTTGTTGTAGACACCCTTCTTTGCCTCTCGACATCTACATCCGCATAACGTGAAGCGCGTAAGAGAGGTTACCGCGTATTAAGGTTCTTACCCGCTCCATTCGCATACTGAGTGTTCAAATATATCTGTGTGTGCTGTAATCAACCTTAACTTTTCGTAGCAGACCTAAAGGGACAATACGTAGGAGGCCGTTGTATATTCCTACAGTCCTCACTTAATAATGGTTCTCATAACCTTGTAAGCAAGATTTCAAGGGATAGGTGATGTCTATCTTCACCCGACTGGTAATTCAGCCTACTCAACGTTTCCGTGACACTCACCCGTGGATCAAACAATCCAGCGTCCCCTCGAGCTGCTCTTCTTAGTATACGTGCAATGTCGCCTGTTAGTCGTACTTAGTATGGCTCCATCACACTTGGACAATATTTTGGGATGTTTCGCTTGATAACTCCGTAGGGAAACTCCTTTGTAGACTGTTTAGTGTTTTCCCAGCATCCTGCCAATGAACTGAGTCTGTGACCTGTTTTTCCTACGAATCAGTCTGTATCGTCATTCTGTTTCATGTCTCCCACTATCTGTTACACCAACAGATGTTGACCTGACCCGAGGAACTTTATTTTTATCTTGAAGAACCTTTCGCGAACCACTGTGAAGATTGAAATTTGGTCTCAACATCATAACCGACGACCCACGTCTTATCACCAGTTTCGATTCTCTTAAGAAACGTCTTATTTGCGAGTTCCAAAAGCTCTTCACAGATTTAGAGGTGAAGTTCTTTCTGGTCTTGACTCATGAGCAGTGGGACGAACTTGGCGGCAACACGATGCCAAGACGCTGTGTCAGGATTTCATGACATAATCGAACTAAAATGTTACATTCTTTTGCAATTTCTCGGAAAGTCAGTCTTCGATTGGCGTGCACAATTTCGTTGACATTAATGAAAAGAGCATCGCCGGTAGACGTCGAAGGGCGTCCTGAACGAAGGTCACCTTCAGCTTACGTCCGGCCATTTTTAAACCGTGTGAACCTTTCGTAACACCGGGTGCGGCCTATGCACTCATCACCGTAGGCTTCCTGCATCATTTGCCGTGTCTATGTACAGGTTTTCTTGAGTTTCACACAAAATTTAATGCAGGCGTGTTGCTCCTCTAACTCTGCCATCTCGAAATTCGCGAACTGTGCGACACATGATTCTACTCGATACAGCACTGAAGAATAACTAACAGACATACAAAAAATGAAACTTCTGTCAGTTACATATTAAACACAGGCGAGCGCAGAGATGCCAATTCCACCTTGCTAAAAGCGACAAAAATCTGGTTACAAGTTATTTACTGAAGCTATCCACCATTGTATCGCCGTGCGCGTTTCACCTATACTTCTTAAGTGCGCCCATAATGGTAAAATTTGTTGTAATATTTGTTATCGAAGCTTCACAATTAATGGCCGATGTATTATTCTCAACAACGAATAAAAAAATTCAACATCGAAAGCAGGTATCATGGTCTTCGGGCACGATCTCTCGCACATTTAAATCGATTGCGTACTTCTCCTTCTCCTTCCCCCTTCAGCCCACTCCCCCATCCATGACGTCTAGTAGTTTTCTCGGCCACGGCAGAGAGCCATCAACGTTCTCTCATTTCTAATATTACAATTCGTACCATTCAGGCCAAACCTTTTCGTATGCGTCGGTCGTGACAAATTTATTTCAAATACAAATAAGTCCAATGTTAACTGCTCACATTCGAGTATATTACAGCGCTAAGCCTCATCTCGCCCGTAGCCCGCTTTGCACCGGAAGATCAGAGACCGATGGCATGTGGTTCATAAGGATTTCTCGTTTGTTTGATTGATTATGTGTGTACAGGTTAGCAGCCGATTTGATAATTTCATATCTGTGCACAATTTTTGACCACTGCGGGCTGTCATCGTACATGATTAGCTTCACGCATCTACGTATGGAACCATTTAAAGAAGAACGACTACGTAAAACTAATCGAAGGTAAAGCAGAGGGCTGACTGATATTTGTTGGTAGAATCCTCAGGAACTGTTAACCACCCACAAAACCGTTGTTCGAGAAATACTTCATTGTTACTCTTCAATCTGCGTTCCGTACCAGATACTATTGATAGAGAAGATCCAAAGAAGAGCAGCACGTTTCGTTACAGGTTCATTCCGTAGACAGGAAAGCGCTATGGTGATGATCATCGAACTCCAGTGGCAGAATTTACAAGAGAGGCGAACTGCGTCACGGTGTTGTCTACTGTCCAAATTCCGAATTCCGAGAGCGTACGTTACTAGAAGAGTCGAACAGTAAATTGTTTCTTCCCGTCTGTAACTCGCTAAGGAAGGACCACGAGGGAAAGATTAGAGCGACTGGAGCTCACATGGACATTTACCGACAATCGTTCATCCGGCAGACCTTTCGCGACTGTATCAGCAAACATGATGGGTAGGAAGGGGGGGGGGGGGGGGCGACGACGACGACGACATCGGTACACAAAAAGTGCCCTCTGCCACTCACAGCAAGGCGGCGTGTCAAATACCGATGTAGGACCTTAGCGAGCAGTAACTCAAGAAGACGATTGGGTCAATGGTGTTAATGTTGTAATATATAATCGTTGAGTGAACGTACCATTGTACCGACCATTTCTTCGTGTGCGCTATTACATCCGTCATATTCTTAAAATGACTGTCACCGTGCCACATCGGCTGTTGCTTGCTTTATTATTATTATCATCATCATTATTATAATGAAGTAAATAACTGTTAATTAAGCAACAGCCGAATTGGAACCATGACAATTTTCTATACACCAAGGACTATTTAATTATTAGGCCAACCTGAATGATTCCGTATGTAGCTTTTAAATTAGATGGCTACCCGCTTGACTGGCAGACGTCATCCGTGACATTTGTTCCCAATCAGGTCAGTATCAGCCAAATGAGAAATTCCAAAGTAGACTTGGCCACTGTATCTATGTTTCGATACAGTGTATCGATACGTGGAACTGTTTCAGTGTTTCGAAACGGCTGTGGTTCACTGTTTCGAAACAGTGGTGTTTCATTCCGCCCCTGTCTCGGATAACCGGACCAGATTCGATCTCGAGCCAGACACAGAAACTGTATCGTTGTTTCAAAATAAGGCTGTTTCAGTCCACCTGTGTTTGGAACGGACTAATTGTATCGAAACAGTGATGTTTCATTCCGCTCTATGTCGGACGAGATTCGTGCTCGGCACAGGTACTGAAACAAAACATAACACTTTATGAAACACTTTCAAGAGTGTCGAAATCTTTTTGACAAGCAATAGCATGAAGCTTAAGATATCCGAAAATAAAGCTTCGTTTCTAGCTGACTGTCCTGTTACAACATCTGCTTTATAAACACTAACCAAACAATAAAACAACGCCTACTATTCACATTCAAAATAATAAATATGTGAAAATCATTCAGTTAAATTACACTTTTTTATAACATATACTTCTCTGTTCATGTACAGTAATCACATTAAGAAACGGAAGTAAGCCTACAACATTTTGAATAAAAAAAGGCGTAGAGTGACAGTTATTAGACATATACATAAATTTGATGTAGGTATAATTGCTAGCAATCTGTTTGACGTATCACTTATACTATAATGGTGAACGGGAAGGGCTGGGAAGCATGGTGAATTTATAGTAACGGTTCGAAACACCTTGAAAGACAAAATTTTTTCTGTTATATTTTGTTATTTATTCGAATTATTTCGCGTTATTTGTGAGTCTATAGTCACTGTGCCTATTATCCACAATGATTCCCTTTGTGTGAATGGAAATTAGCAGGATAGGTATATTACCCATACTAACAGAATATGGGAATCCCAGTAGCATATCCGTTGTTTCTGCAGTTTGCTCCCACCTCCAGTTCCGTTCGTGGTGGTTCTTCTGTCTTCAGCTATGGCTATCCTCAGCCAATTGAAAACTATGAAAGTCACACGACACGAAAGTAGCTCATTTGCTGCAGGAAATGCGAAACTGCCAAGACGCGTAAGTGATAGTTTTATGCTTTCTGCGATATGAATAGCGCTCTCGCACCTCATTTGTGTATATATGGACATACTTATAGAGTAGGCATTCAAGATGATAAAATGTGTGGGTTTATTAGATTACTAAACACAAACTGTTTCGCTGTTTCGAAACAGCGTATCGAAACATTACATTGTACTGTTTCATTTGTTTTGAAACAGTTAGGTGTTCCAGTTTGCCCAACTCCAGTCCAAAGTAATAAATGACGTATCATCACCTCACAGTATCAATTGGATACAAGTATCAACGCAGATACTTCCCATACCGTTAAATGATTTTAACAACATCTTCAATTTTTTGGTCCTGTCCTCCTCAGTTGCGCGTAATACTACGGTATGTTGATGATTTTCACTTATGGACGGTCCATAAGTGAAAATCATCAACATACCGTAGATTTTAACAACCTTTACCACAATCCCCTTCATAGATACTATATGTGCTCATTTTCAGTTTATAACTGCGAGAGAGAGCATATACAATGTCTACTGCCGAATGGATATGCCGATAGACTGCACGATGTTCATTCAGTAAGAAGGAAAGGTACGTGCTTTGAGGGGTGATAGTGATTCTTATTAGAAAACTTATCGTCATATGTACTGTTCCGAATGGTTTCCTAGATAGAAAACACTTGATATCGGTATTTTACGTCTTTCTTGAATAACTGGAAAACCACACGCTCCAGCGAAAACGTGTTGGAGTACAAAATTGAACTACATTAAATTTCCTACGAAAGAGGCCCTGTTCATTTTTTCTGTAGAACTAACAGTATGCGCGAAGACAACGCGAGAATGTTGCAATTCTCGAGCGGCTCGCATACACTGTACCTTAGGTAGTTTTTGTAGGCTAGTTTAATGTAGTTTTCCGACTTGATGGACCACAAGTGTCCTTTATCAAATAGTTCGTTTTGACTTTCTCTATGCTAATGTGGTACGTTGTAAACAATTACAATGTTTGAATAATACAGGAAGTAACAACGATGTAAATTAAGTGTTTTCCGCCTCGGAAACCATTCGGAATAGGGCATCCGTGCATATGAATCTTTTTGTTTCGAACAAAACATATATCTTTCCTCTGGACTCACACTGTATACTGCCGAATAGTGCGAAACGTAATGAAGTAAACAACTGTGAATTAAGCAACAGCCTAATTGGATTGTAGAATGAAGGCTTTCACGACCGGATGACATGGCTGTTGATATACTTTCTGGGATGTGAGGTCGTGGTCCAAGAACTTTTCTGCTCCTTACGTTTCCTCCAGGACTGCGCTGGACTTCCTCAGAGGCGCTGCTCCGTTGAGTCTTGCCGACTGACTGGTCGAGTGTCTGAGAGCGACTTATATATTGTGAGAAATGGGGGCGTGGTTCAGGTGACACGTGATGAACAGTGATAATCCATAAGGTTGACTATCGATTACCACCTTGTCAAAGATAAAAATTGTTAGCAATTTTGCAGAGCCACTGTCCATATATCGCTAAGTTTCATAGCCTCCTCTTTCCTATTAAAACTATCGTGATGTTTATAAATTTCAATAGCTTCTCTATATAGCCGTGGATAATAATTTAACGTTGTAGATAAAACTTCGGTATCCGAAAACTCCACTTGGTGGTTGCCTGGTTGAAGAGCATGTTCCGCTACAGCTGATTTTTCTATTTTTCCAAGTCGACAAAGACTTTTATGCTCTTTCAGTCGCGTGTTTACGCTTCTTTTGGTAGTACCAATATAAACTTTACCACAGGTACATGTTATTTTATACACACCACATGTCGACAGGGGAGGGCGTTTATCTTTCACAGATCGTAGTACTTGACTTATTTTCTTTGTTGCTTTAAAGACAGGTTTTATGTCATGTTTTCGTAAAATCTTACCGATCCGATCTGTTACTTTTTTAATAAAAGGGAGAACTACTGTATTTTTCTGTCGTTGTGGTTCATTCTTATCTTTTGGTCTTCTATTCCTTGGACGCAAAATTCTATTTATCTCTTTTCTTGAGTAGCCGTTTTTTCAAAAGCCTGCTTCAGATGTTTCACTTCAGCATCCAAATGTTCAGGTGTACATATCCGTTCCGCTCGATCGACAAGACTTTTTATGACACCTCTTTTTTGTTGTGGATGATGATTAGAATTTTTATGTAAATATCCGTCCGTATGTGTTGCCTTCCGAAAAAATTTATATTCCAAGCTTCTATCGGACCGTCTCATAACTAAGACATCCAAGAAAGATATTCTGTTATCCTTTTCTATTTCCATGGTAAACTGTATTTTTGGGTGAATTTTATTTAGATAATCAAATGGTGGCCTTTCTGCCATGGGACCAAACCACAAATGTGTCATCTACATATCGATACCAACGAGATGGTTTGTTATTAGCTTTGTCTAGGGCTGATTGTTCAAATTTCTCCATGTAAAGATTGGCAATCGCAGGGCCTAATGGATTACCCATTGCTACTCCATCAAGTTGTTCATAAAATTCATTATCCCACTGGAACTGACTTGATGTAAGACAATGTCTGAAAAGAACAGTCAAATCTTCTGGAAAAATATCCGCTATGAAAATCATAACTTCGTTAACAGGAATCATTGTGAAAAAGTCCTGGACGAAACGTAAGGAGCAGAAAAGTTCTTGGACCACGACCTCACATCCCGGAAAGTACATCAACAGCCTAATTGGAACCATGACAATGTCCTGTATACGAAGGACTGTTTAATTATTAGGCCAACCCCAGTGATACCGCATGTAGCTTTTAAATTAGATGGCTACACGCTGGACTTTGGCAGACATCATCCGTAAATTCGTTCCCAAAGCTTAAAGTGACTGTGCGATATCTAGCCAGAGAACAAGCATCAGCTCCAAACACAGATTCAGCAGGTGCGGAACTCAGAAAGCGGGATTAGTGGCAGAGAAAAACAAGCTGACTTTGAAAAGAAACGAGGTAGAATGTTGCAAAAGGAGGATCTGTTCGGATAAATGATTGTACTCGCGGACGGAGCAGCATAATATGGGCTTAACGTAAGTGTGCAGTTACGGCACAGCCGTGCACATTTGTGAAAAATGGCGGTAAGTTATTAGTCTGGGGTGATCCTCGAGGACCTTCCGCAGTGTGTAGGAACGGCGGCAGGCGTACATTTCGCAGCCGAGCAGAAGCCTGCGGCGGCAGCTGTGGCGGTACGTGTATGCAGATGAGGGGCGCCGCTGCCTCACGAGGGGCTTTTTGTCTTACCCGGGACTCGGGCTACCGTTAGGCGGGCCGCGGGCCGCACGTGGGCACTGCTCCTTGGGAAGCGGCCTACCTCGCCTACGTCACGCCAAGCAGCCAGACACCTGCGCTGAGTTGCGCTGCGACGCCGCCTTGTGCACTGTGCTTCGGTTTTAACCCTCGGAATACCAAGGAGGGGGGTACTTTATGACCCCAACCTTTTGAAAAACTTGTAAATTAGTCAGTTACTTAATATTATAAAAATTTAAAATATATGTACACTACTGGCCATTAATATTGCTACACCAAGAAGAAATGCAGATGATAAACGGGTATTCATTGGACAAATATGTTATCCTAGAACTGACATGTGGTTACATTTTCACGTAATTTGGGTGCATAGATCCTGAGAAATCAGTACACAGAACAACCGCCTCTGGCCGTATTAACAACCTTGATATGCCTGAGCGTTGAGTCAAACAGACCTTGGATAGCATGGACAGGTACAGCTGCCCATGCAGCTTCAACACGATACCACAGTTCATCAAGAGTAGTGACTGGGGTATTGTGACGAGCCAGTTGCTCGGCCACCATTGACCAGATGTTTTCATTTGGCGAGAGATCTGGAGAATGTGCTGGCCAGGGCAGCAGTCGAACATTTTCTGTATCCAGAAAGGCCCGTACAGGACCTGCAACATGCGGAGTGAATTATCCTCCTGAAATGTTGGGTTTCGCAGGGATCGAATCAAGGGTAGAGCCATGGGTCGTAACACATCTGAAATGTAACGTCCACTGTTCAAAGTGCCGTCAATGCGAACAAGAGGTGACCGAGACGTGTAACCAATGGCACCCCATACCGTCACGCCGGGTGATACGCCAGTATGGCGATGACGATTACACGCTTCCAATGTGCGTTCACGGCGATGTCGCCAACCACGGATGTGGCCATCATGATGCTGTAAACAGAACCCGGATTCATCCGAAAAAATGACGTTTTGCCATTCGTGCACCCAGGTTCGTCGTTGAGTACACCATCGCAGGCGCTCCTGTCTGTGATGCAGCGTCAAGGGTAACCGCATGTATGGTCTCCGAGCTCATAGTCCATGCTGCTGCAAACGTCGTCGAACTGTTCGTGCAGATTGTTGTTGTCTTGCAAACGTCCTCATTTGTTGACTCAGGGATCGAGACGCGGCTGCACGATCCGTTACAGTCATGCGGATAAGATGCCTATCATCTCGACTGCTAGTGATACGAGGCCGTTAGGATCCAGCACGGCGTTCCGTAGTACCCTCCTGAACCCACCGATTCCATATTCTGCTAACAGTCATTGGATCTCGACCAACGCGAGCAGCAATGTCGCGATACGATAAACCACAATCGCGATAGGCTACAATCGGACCATTATCAAAGTCGGAAACGTGATGGTACATATTTCTCCTCCTTATACGAGGCATCACAACAACGAGTTACCAGGCAACGCCGGTCAACTGCTGTTTGTGTATGAGAAATCGGTTGGAAACTTTCCTCATGTCAGCACGTTGAAGGTGTCGCCACCGGCGTCAACCTTGTGTGAATGGTCTGAAAAGCTAATCATTTGCATATCACAGCATCTTCTTCCTGTCGGTTAAATGTCGCGTCTCTAGCGCGTCATCTTCGTGGTGTAGCAATTCTAATGGCCAGTAGTGTGTATAGAGAGTTCCGAAACCAGTACAGGTAATTGGAATAGCTGTCAACATAAACATCATTTCCTCCCTTTTTATTGCTCATGAAATCCACACATTGCATGTTGTACCACCATACAGTGAGACCTTCAGAGGTGGTGGTCCAGATTGCTGTACACACCCGGGCCTCGAATACCCAGTAGCACGTTCTCTTGCAATAATGCAGGCCTGTATTCGTCGTGGCATACTAACCACAAGTTTATCAAGGCACTGTTAGTCGACATTGTCCAACTTCTCAAGGGCGATTCGGCCTAGATCCCTCAGAGTGGTTAGTGGGGCACGTCGCTTATAAACAGCCCTTTTCAATCTATACCAGGCATGTTCGATGGGGTTCATGTCTGGAGAACATGCTGGCCACTCTAATCGAGCGATGTCGTTTCCCTGAAGGAAGTCATTCACAAGATGAGCACGATATGGGCGCGAATTGTCGTCCATGAAGGCGAATGCCTCTCCAGTATGTTGCCGATATGGTTGCACTAACGGCGCGGGGATGGCATTCACGTATCGTACAGACATCACGGCGCCTTCCATGACCATCAGCAGCGTTCGTCGGCCCCACATAATGCCACCCCGAAACAACAGGGAACCTCCACCTTGCTGCTTTCTCTGGACAGTGTGTCTAAGGCGTTCAGCCTGACCGGGTTGCCTCCAAACACGTCTCCGACTATTGCCTGTTTGAAGGCATATGGCACACTCATCGATGAAGAGAACGTGATGCCAATCCTGAGCGGTCCATTCAGCGTGTTGTTGGGCCCATCTGTACCGCGCTGCATGGTGTCGTGGTTGCAAAGAAGGACCTCGCCATTCACATAGGGAGTGAAGTTGCGCATCATTCAGCCTGTTGTGCATAGTTTGGGTCGTAACTCGACATTCTGTGGCTGCACGAAAAGCATTATTCAACATGGTGACGTTGCTGTCAGGGTTCCTCCGACCCACAATCCATAGGTAGCGGTCATCTACTGCAGTAGTAGCCCTTGGGCGGCCTGAGCGAGGCAAGTCATCTCTGTATCTCCTTCATGTCCGAACAACATCGCTTTGGTTCACTCCGAGACGCCTCGACACTTCCCTTGCTGAGAGCCCTTCCTGGCACAATGCAACAGTGCGGACGCGATCGAACCGCGGTATTGACAGTCTAGGCATGGTTGAACTACAGACAACATGAGCTGTGTACCTCCTTCTTGGTGGAATGACTGGAACTGATCTGCTGTCGGACCCCCTCCGTCTAATAGGCTCTGCTCATGCCTGGTTGTTTACATCTTTGGGCGGGTTTAGTGACATCTCTGAACAGTCAAAGGGACTGTGTCTGTGATACAACATCCACAGGCAACGTGTGTCTTCAGGAGTTCTGGGAACCGGGGTCATGCAAAACTTTTTTTGATGTATGTATATATACCAGATTACAAGTACGTTTTAAATTTTTCGGTTAAATTTAACCCAAAAATTCAAGTCTCAGTAGCAGATGTCACTTCCCCACTTCACACGCCCTTCTCTGCTATGTGCACCACGAAAGGTCGATAATATTGGGATCTGGTGGCTGTGGTGGCTAAGATGCAATAATTCATCCTCGTGCTAAAAAACCAGTCCTGGAGGATGTGAGTTGTGTGGACAGGGACTCTCTCGTCTTGGAACACAGCTTCATCGCTAGGGAACAAACGTTGTTCCATGGCTTTGACCTGATCAGCCGAACTGGTCACATAATCCTTGAAAGTAATGAGAATTTGCAGAGTAAACATGGGGTCCTTGGAGTAGCACGATATGACTGCCCTAATCATCACCGAACACCCGTCATGTTTCACTCTTGCAACGTTAACTCTGTCAGAAGCTGGAAACTGTGTGAAATAAGAGTCATACGATCAAATTTCTTCCATTGCTCGGCAGTCCAGGCCTTATGGCCTCGCCACCAAGTACCCTGTCACGGGAATTTTCACGACTAGTGAGTGGTTCTGGAATTCCATCTTACTGCAATTCCGTGCTAACGGAGCCCCCTTCGAGTTGTTTAGGTGCTGACAGGGTTCGCGTGTGCGACATTCAGTTCTGCAACTGTCGTCCACTAACTTTTCGTCACAATCATCTTCAATGACAGTCTCTCACGATCACTCAGTACACACTTTCATCAAGGTTGTGACCTGGCGTTTTTTCCACTTTCCGTGTATGCGGCATAAATCTTCTACACGGTGGCTCTTGAAACACCTGACACTTCGGCTCCGTTGCTTACGGAAGCTCACACCATACGAGCACCAACGAACTGCCCACGTTGCAGCCCACTTTGCTACAACACAACGCACTCACAACTACGCAGAACTCTGTTCTGACCACGGCTGACACTTGAAACTTATCCAGGACAGGCTCCGTTCGTGGATTAAATACAATAGCGCCAATTGCAGGGTTGGCTAGCGTCCCCATTTACGCTCAAGCACGCATTTCTCGCAGTGCGGAAGAGATCTGTAGATCATCTGCGGGTTTGGTTGATTCGTGAGCTCAGGAATGTTCGCGGTACGCTCGACAAGCACCAGACCCAAACTTCGCGGCAGTGCGGAGAATTTCGGCGAATTGGCGCTTATGGAGTTGAAGAAGTCAAGCTCACTAACTAACGACTTCACTTTGGTAGGGAGTCTCAGTCGTATAAAACTTGTTGAGAGATATACTCGACATTTGACTGTACAATAGGTTTTATTCTACGATCTAGATTTCGGCCTTAGGTCATTTTTAAGAGTTACAAGTATCATTAGACTTGAGTAGAACACAAGTCATCGTCAATATCTGTATCTTCGGTAATATAAACCAATTTTGTCAAAAGTAATAGGCTAATTTACTGGCAATTAGCATGACTAATTCACTTTGTGTTGTTGTTGTGGTCTTCAGTCTGAAGACTGATTTGCTACAGGTCTCCACGCTACTCTCTCCTGTGCACGCCTTTTCATCTCCGAGTAACTACTGCAACCGACATCCGTCTGATCTGCTTACTGCATTCATCTCTTGATCGCCCTCTACGATTTTTAACCGGCCACGTCTTCCTGCAATACTAAATTGGGGATCCCTTGGTATCTCATAATGTGTCGTACCAACCGATTCCTTCTTTTGGTCAAGTTGTACCACAAATTTCTGTTCTCCCGAATTCTGTTCAGTACCTCCTCGTTAGACACGTGATCTACCCATCTAATCTTCAGCATTCTTCTGTAGCACCGCATTTCAAAAGCTTCTATTGTCTTCTTGTCTAAACTGTTTTCAGTCGATGTTTCACTTCCATACATGGCTACACTGCATAAAATACTTTCAGAAAGGACTTCCGGACACCTAAATGTCTACTCGGCGTTAACAAATTTCTGTTCTTCAGAAACGCGTTTCTTGCCATTGCCAGTCTGCATTTTATATCCTCTCTACTTCGACCATCATCAGTTATTTCGCTTCCCAAATAGTAAAACACATTTACTACTTTAACTGTCTCATTTCCTAAATAATTCCCTCAGTATCACATGGTTTAATCCGACTACATTCTATTACCCTCGTTTTGCTTTTGTTGGTGTTCATCTTATGTCCCACTCCGTTCAACTGCTCTTCCAAGTCCTTTGCTGTCTCTGCCGAAATTGCAATGTCATCGGCAAATCTCTTAGTTTTTATTTCTTCTCACTGGACTTTAATTCCTACTCCAAATTTTTCTTTTGTTTCCTTTACTATTGGCTCAATATACAGACTGAGTAACATCGGGGATAGGATATAACCCTGTCTGACTCCCTTTTCGACCACTGCTCCCCTTAAGTGCCCCTCGACTTTTATAACTGCCCTCTGGTTTCTGTACAAATTGTAAATAACCTTTGCTTCCCTGCATTTTACCCCTTCCACCTTTAGAATTTGAAAGAGGTTATTCCAGTTAGCAATGTGGAAAACTTTCTCTACGTCTACAAATGCTATAAACGTAGGCTTGCCTTTCCTTAACCTATCTACAGGGAGAAGTCGTAGGGTCAGTATTGCCTACATTTCTCAGGAATCCAAACTGACTTTCCCGGAAGTCGTCTTCTACGAGTTTTTCCATTCTTCTGTCAATTATTCGTTTTAGTATCTTGCACTCGTGACTTATTAAATTGATTTTTCGGTAATTTTCAAACCTTTCAACGTCTGCTTGCCCTGTAACTGGGATTATTATATTCTTCTTGAATTCACTTGATATGGTTGTGGAATAAAATACATAACCAAATCACAGGTTAAAACTACACCGCATCTAAGCAGTCACAGTGAAATAAATTCTCGAGAAGTTGTTTCCATTATTCTTGTCCAACCCCAGTAAGCTGATAGAGAATAAACGAAGAGAAGAATGTGAAAAAAATGACTGTGTAGTGGTTCGCTCAAATGGTTCAAATGGCTCTGAGCACTATGGGACTTAACATCTATGGTCATCAGTCCCCTAGAACTTAGAACTACTTAAACCTAACTAACCTAAGGACATCACACAACACCCAGCCATCACGAGGCAGAGAAAATCCCTGACCCCGCCGGGAATCGAACCCGGGAACCCGGGGGTGGGAAGCGAGAACGCTACCGCACGACCACGAGATGCGGGCGACTGTGTAGTGGGATATTCGTAGATGAAAAAGGTTTTTAACATGGCTGTCAGTCAGCGACTGTTGTATAATACAAAATTTTGAAAAACAGAGCCAGTCATTCATTAGTTGTATTTTGTATCATTCAGTATCCCGCTATTGTAATTACTTCATGTACGCCGTTCAGGTGTTTGTTTAATTCCCTCTCTGCAGTTACGAGAGATGTTTACAAAATAGCTTGTTTTACCAATTAGCCACCAGATGGCGGTATTGCCTTGAAGTTGCCGTGGCGCACAAGTCACATGATGTTTCAGTTTTGTGTTGACTGTAGCAGAGGACACATGGCAGCCCCTAGTGGCTTGCACCTATGTTGCATTTTATTTTAATTCTGACTATCTGATGCTGTCAGGTATGACCCCAGCTTTGGTATTTTTTAGTACGTAATGCTGTAACATTTAGTTTTAAGTTTGTCCGAAGAAGGTGTCCCTTGTGACACCGAAACCTAGGTTACAAATTAATTGTGTTCGCTACTGAGGGCTGTGTTTTTCAAAATTTTCCTAGATGGATCCTTACGGCGTTTTTTGCCCTGGAGCATGGTTCCGAGGAAGCGTAGCGCAGAGGAAGAGCAAAGTGTGGGAAAGAAGTGAAGCCAGCAGGCAGCGGCTGTCGGACTGGAAGGGTACGGCTCGGCTTGGCATGTCGGCACCCCATCCCATCTGGTCCCGGCGCCGCCGCCGAAATGTATGCCGTCCGTTGGCAGCTCGCAAATAACGAATGCAGCGGCGCCGCTTCTAATTGTATGCAAAGAGCGTCCGTGACGGACACGATTTGGAGGGGCCTCTTCAATATTTTCAGCCCCGACGCGCTGCCTACAAAGGGCCGCGTATTTATATTATTATAGACAAGGGCCGGGGCTGGGGGGGTCGTGCCGGGGTGTGCGCGGCGCAGCGCGGCTCCTCCTCCTTGGGCCCGTATGCAGATGCAGACGCAGATGCAGAGGAACATGGCGGCGGCCGGCCGCGGTTCGCGCCCCGCGCCAGTCGACGGCTGCGTGCCGCCTGCCGCCGAGTCTCGAGTCTGCCTCCGGCTGTCCTACAGTGTCGAGTGCATCGGGGAGTCTCTGTTACCACTTCTACTGTGTCAAGTGCCTTCGGTCCAGTGACACACTCCGGAGCTGGAGAGCACCACGTTCCGTGAGGCAGTGCGGGACTGATCGGGGATCCGGTGGATACGCTCACGTAACCTCATCACAGTGGCTGCAGTGCGCCGCCTGTCATTAGGCATACGGTAGTCTGTGTACAAGGTGAGTCGCAGCAGCTGTTAACCTCGTGCCGGCCGGACTGGCCGAGCGGTTCTAGGCGCTACAGTCTGGAGCCGAGCGACCGCTACGGTCGCAGGTTCGAATCCTGCCTCGGGCATGGATGTGTGTGATGCCCTTATGTTAGTTAGGTTTAAGTAGTTCTAAGTTCTAGGCGACTGATGACCTCAGAAGTCAAGTCGCATAGTGCTCAGAGCCATTTGAACCATTTGAATTTTGTTAACCTCGTACGTACGGTATATCACAAATAACAGTGACAACTGGCATGAGTGCAAGTTACTATTCATCTGCATCTGCATCTACAGCTATATTGCTACTCCGCAAATCACACTTAAATCAATAATTCAATAACAGTCTTAATCGCATTTATTATTGGCTCAAATGGCTCTGAGCACATTTTTGGACTTAACTTCTAAGGTCATTAGTCCCCTAGAACTTAGAAGTACTTAAACCTAACTAACCTAAGGACATCACACACATCCATGCCCGAGGCAGGATTCGAACCTGCGACCGCAGCGGTCGCGCGGTTCCAGACTGTAGCGCCTTTAACCGCTTGGCCACACCGGCCGGCGAATTTATTATTGTTATAATACCGCCAACCGGTTTCAACCCGACGTAGGAGTCATCTTCTGGGCGTTTAAACTATTGGTCGACTGCTGGTGGTGTCACTCCTGTCTACATAACGGCAGGAAACTATATTATAAATTATAACAATAATAAATGCGATTAAGACTGTTCTTGAATTATTGATTAATCATACTAATCGCTGCTGCTCTCCACAACCATGTTGTCCAAAACTCACACTTAAATGCCTGGTAGAGGGTTCATCGAAACACCTTCACACGATCATTCCACGAACACCTATATCTTTCCGTGCAAGCTCTGATTTCCATTATTTTATTATGGTAATCTTTTCTCCCTATGTAGTTCGGTATCAACTACATATTTTCACATTCGGAGGGAAAAGTTGAAGATTAAAATTTCGTGAGAACATCCCGCCACAACAAGAAACGCCTTTGTTTTAATGATGTCCACCCGAAATCCTGTATCATGTCCCTTACACTTTCTCCCCTATTTCTCGATAATACAAAACGTGCTAGCATACTCTGAAATTTCTCGATGTAGTCCGTTGATCCTATCTGGTAAGGATTTGCGTTTTATTGGCAGGGCATTTACAAAATGTAACAGACCTACCAAAGAGACTGCCTACACTACGCTTGTTCGTCCTCTTTTAGAGTACTGCTGCGCGGTGTGGGATCTTTACCCGATAGGACTGACGGAGTACGTACAAAAAGTTCAAAGAAAGCCAGCACGTTTTGTATTATCGCGAAATATGGGAGAGAGTGTCACAGGAATGATACGGGATTTGGGCTGGACATCATTAAAAGAAAGGCGTTTTTCGTTGCGACGTAATCTTCCCACGAAATTCCAATCACCAACTTTCTCCTCCGAATGCGAAAATATTTTGTTGACACCACCTACATAGGGAGGAACGATCACCAAGATAAAATAAGGGAAATCAGAGCTCGTACGGAAAGATATAGGTGTTCATTCTTTCCGCGCGCTATACGAGATTGGAATAATAGAGAATTGTGAAGTTGGTTCGATGAATCCTCTGCCAGGCACTTAAATGTGATTTGCAGAGTATCCATGTAGATGTAGATGTAGATCTCGCAAGGCGCAGCAGTCGCCAAAAGAGGACGGACAAGCGCAGTGTAGGCATTCTCTTTAGTAGATCTGTTGCATCTTCTAAGTATTCTGCCAGTAAAACAGAGTCTTTGGTTCGCCTTCGCCACAACATTTTCTATGCTCTCTTTGCAATTTAAGTTATTCATAATTCTAATTCCCAGGTATTTAGTTGAATTTACAGTCTTTGGATTTGTTTGATCCATAGTGTAACCGAAGTTTAACGGATTCCTTTTAGCATTCAAGTCGATAACCTTACACTTTTCGTTATTTAGCTACAACTGGCAATTTGCGCATCATTCAAATATCCTATAGAAATCGTTTGCAAATGGGGTTGGTAGGAAATAAATTTCCTGACGTAGTCTGCGATCGTGTGGATTTTTTTTTTTTTTTGTAAATAAAGCCGTCTACATCGCTTAGTACATTTCTTTGCTTATAGCGTCGTTTTGGATAGTGCCACCAACACGTCGAAACTGAAAACCTGTCAGATAACATTCAGCGTCAGTTGCAATAAAAGCGTCCGCTTAGGCAACTGACACTGAACGTTGTTTTACGAGTTGTAGGCGTTGATCTGATTGTGGCAGTAGCCGAAAAGTCATTATAAATAAAGAAATACCTTGAACAACCTGGACGGCTATTTTCGCACAAAAAGGTTGAAATAATGTGATAATAGAAGCAAATAAGCAGTTTGTGAGATAATTACGTGTGATTACGAGTCAGCACTGACTTTAGCATGAAGTATTGTCCTAGTTAGTTCATGTTTGTTTTGGAAACAGATGTCCATATTTACGATGTTTTAATTTTATTTACGTATCTTTCTTTATTTGTGACTAATTTTGGGGTTGCACCCCCATTTGGGAGCAATCATTCGTGTCATCGCTCAAGCCGCCAGCCAAGAATCCAGTATCGTCACTAGTCATAACAAAACCGATGATTATTTGAAGTATGGGGCTACAACCGCGAAACTAGTTGCAAGAACGAAAGGTACATAAATAAAATAAGAGCAGAGAGGCTATGAAAAGCCTGTTTCCAAAACACTTTATCGGGTAGTGCTCTGCCAGAAAAATTGTCTGAGCAAAATAATATATAAGATAATGTAAAATGGAGTAGGAATGTTTAAAATAATTATCATTTACTCCTTAGTCTCTTGCACATTTTCAGGCACATGATACTTATCGATCACTCTGGGTTATCCTCTGATCCATGTAGCTATGTCAGCAACCCATCTCCTCTATTCAGAATCTCATGTCAGAGTACTGTACGAGACGGTTTGCTGACGAAACTACCCAGACCTGAAAATGGTCCACAGAGTGATCGGAATATGTAATCTAATCAAAAATGTGCATCTCAGACTGAAGAATAAATGATAATAATTTAAAATATCATTCTCTGGAGGCGAATGTGTCTGCTATAGTAGTACTTTTCGGTTAAATTTCCACCTAATTGGGATAAAATTTCACTCATGCGGTGAATGTATGTTGGGGCACCACCACGTCTTACTGTTGATGAGGACAACATCCAACGCGCCGGTATAGCCCAAGATGGAAAGGTGGAGCAGGCCTTCTACCTTGGCCTCCACAATCACCTGACCTCAGTTCTCTGGATTTTTCTATCTGGGGTCATCTCAGAAAGTGCACAGCTCTCCCGTTGGTAACTTTGAAGAGATGGAGCAGAGGATCGTTCAGTACTGTCAAGATTTACGAGATGATGCAACGGTGTTTGAAAGAATTCGTGACTCGTTTTAAAAATGAGTGCGGTGTTTGATACAAATGTGAGGACGACATGTAGAACACGTCCTGTAACAGGTACTAAAGAACGGATAATTGTAACATGAACGTTCTATAGTAGTATTGTATCTTTTGCTTAGGTAGTCCGTGGGTGACATTTCAGCGCAGTTAGAGGGGAAGTTACTTCCTTATTCGCTTAACTTGTATCGATTTCGATACATAGTGGCCATTTTCAGATCTGATTAAAACATACGAACCCTAATATTATGCTAACGTAAATAAGCCGAAGTGTCATCGACAGGTAATGCAAACAGAATGGCCTAGTTTGCATGATAATTCGTATGTTCTAATGAGGCCTGAAAATGGCCACTATGAACTGAAATGTATCGACTACTTTTTTGATCATCGAATGACATTAAAGAAACAAATTCTGTGCTTCCTCGGTCGCAGTCTTTATTTGCGACGATGTGGTACTTCGTAAAAATAGTAACCTAAAAGTTTCCATTTTAAATACATTAATGTTTCATGCTGAGGTCATTGGTTGTTCGTAACCACATATTCGCAGCTACCCCGTAAACAGGTCGTTTGCAGGGTCATCGCTTCCGTTATCCTTATCAGCTTTCGCTCTTAACCATGATGCACCCTGTATTTCCGGAAGAGCTGAAGACACCGAAACAAGGTCTTCGACAACTACGCAAAAGGCTGGGTGACTTGAGGCGTGGTCAACGTTTTTAAGGTTTTAGCCATCTAGGTAGAGAAGCAACTACAATTTTCTTCGTTGCTATTATGTACGTTTTCGCAAAAATAGGTGGGACCTGTGGTGAATCTGATACCCTAAACGGCTAGTCATTGGGTCCTGCTTTGCCACGTAAACTTCGGTTAACGGAGCGCAGACTGCGGTGTTTCCGCAGCCTTAGCCTTTACATTCGTAATATTTTCCACTTTGTTATACAAGGTTTTCACTGCACATCAGAACGAGCGACACATTACCGTACTCCCTTTGCCAACAATTCTTGCTTGATGGAAAAATAAGTCTCCATCGCCTCTTTCTTATTAAGCTACGAGGTCTGTCTACATCATGGTTGATAAAGTAAATGTTGCAAGTACGAATCAAGCAATGAAATACAAAATGTGCGTACAATAATATTTACGAAACCATGTTTCGGTGTATTCTACGGCAGCAGAAATATGAGAAGACGTTTACAGTTTTGGTAGCTCACCCAGAACGTAGAGTTATAAGAACTTACGCTCAGCAACGTCAGCACCGTGCTACGTTATTAATGTCTAGTTTGTGCAATCTGACGGTATCAGAAAATAATTAATGGAGCCCATATACATAGAAAGTTGTACCTTAGATTTTCAGCTAAACTGGGTCACGCTGCGTCTCCATCGTCACCAGTGACAACTAACTTAATTCTGTCTCCTATAAAAGTGATTTATGCGACTGATTTCCACCGTAATTCATGACTCGATTGTTGCTTAGTCTTTCAACGTTACTGGTTTCCGTCACTTCATTTACGGTCACGAAAGATGCACGTAAAAGCGGACAGGACTTTTAACTTACTCTGACATCCCAGCGCTTGTATTTGTTTGGTTTTTCTTTACTAATGGGCTCTCTACACCGTAACCGGCATAAGCCAGGAGTCTTCGGATAAATAATGTCTGCGTGATTCGTGTTTTGACAACTTTCGTGGATAAGCAGTGTAGTGGCAAAGAAGCAGCTTTAGTGCAATTGTTCACATTGTTCTGTGTCGTTCCTTAGAGCTGTATTTAAGAATCGGAAAAGCCATTTCACCTTTACAACAAATATTTAAGTGTTCATTAACCATGGATGTCGGTTTACATAGATTGTTGCTCTGAAGAAGAACGAAACGTTGTTTCCAACACAGCACGAAGCAAATGCTGCTTATTTACTTCCCTTTTCGCAGCCTCACATGGAGGCTCCCCTCTGTGATAGGACTAAAGGAATACTGACCGAGTTGTAGGGTACTGCCTCCCCCCTCTCCCACTGTCTCTCGACCTAGAGCGTCGTGTCTCGTGTAACTGTGATGTTATGGTTTCTGTAGTTTCATCTTTACTATAAGTTTATAAGTTAACATTGTTGATGCGGCTGGTCCCGGCGGAGGTTCGAGTCCTCCCTCGGGCATGGGTGTGTGTGTTTGTCCTTAGGATAATTTAGGATAAGTAGTTTGTAAGCTTAGGGACTGATGACCTTAGCAGTTAAGTCCCATAAGATTTCACACACATTCGAATTTTTGAACATTGTTCATGTATTCATCTCTGCATGTAGCGGTCTTTTAATTCTATCGTTTCATTCGATATGAAACAAGTAGTTTTGACAAGAGGCAGCCGGCATTATATTTTGTCCATCTTACACCTAGCAGTTTTATCGTCCCGCACTGTGTTTTTTCAAGCACTTTATTTTGTGCAGATGGTCCTTCTGTGAAAATTCATACTTTTTGGAGTGGAGAACAGTGGGTGTCACTGTAATGCAATGTATGAAGTGACATTGTGAGTGTGGATTAACTAAAAATACTCCGTAACATATATCTTGTGTTGTTCCATATTGTAAACTTTTGTTACAAGAGATTATAATAAATATTTGTGATTTTCTGTTGCTTTAGAATTTAGGGTACGTAAGGGCATATTTAATATATAATTTTCAATATGCTTTTTTCATATTGTGTAAATTTAATGTACAACAGTGTCCGAAAGCGATATTTAGACTTGACTCTGAGGCGAACATCATTTGTTAACATTGCAGATGGCAGAAGGTCACACGGTTAATCTATATACCATTGTCAGTTGATTCCCATATAATGAGGAATTCCTCAGTATCGAAACGCAAGGAAAACGCAAAGTCGTAAGTGAGCGCAGAAACGCAGTGTGGAGAACTCCTTAATAGTCCGCTGTGGCATCTTACTTTTGGTCTTTTCTTATACCACGATGTTCTCGTGTCCATACTGCTTCGGAAACGCGCCTTTCATTGTTGCTGGTCCGGAATGTGTGTCCTTATCTCATTCTGTCATGAGTTTTGTTGCATGCATTGATGATACTGATGGCCTAGTATTCGCTTCGTTTTATTAAGAAGTTGAATTATTTTCGTTGTTTTCAACTGAAGTGCTTTATTTTACCGTATTCACCCGTTTGGCATACACATACTGTTTAAAACCATGCAGTTTTAGTGATGATGCTTAATTATTCGACAAACAATTTACATTCTATAATAAGGAGAAAAATTTGGGCCTAACGCCCCGTCGACGTAAGCAGTACAACTTCATAGATACGTTAAAGTCCGAGTCAAGAAGTGAGCAGTTACGAAATGGGTTGCTTACTTTTACGTAATTTTCTGGGCCTAACGACCCGTCAACGTAAGCAGTACAACCCGATGGATATATTACAATAAGAGTCAAGCAGTGGGCAGTTACGAAATGGGTTGCTTACTTTTAAGTAATTTTCTGCACGAAATGTCAGCGTCGAACTAGAAGTTGTGGCTATATGCTTATACCCCAGGTTTTTATACTGTCTCACTGATGGGCGGTTAGAACTCATGTGTGATTAATATATCCCCTCAGATAGCATTGTCGTTCTATAATGATGAAGAGAAGCTCGCGCGTGCACGTTCCTTTTTGTGAACTTAAAATCATCTGGTCTCCATTTGCATCTTGTACCCTTGTTTGCACAGTCGCTTTCGTGCGGAACCATTACAGCCAACGAAAACGCCGCACTCGGCAAGAACTTGGTATTACACGAAACCAGTTCTCTTCCCTCCTAGTAATACTTACAAAACAGTTATATCTATCTCTTTGGTCGTGTCTGTTTTCTGTCCCGAAAATTGATGGAATTAAGGAGGCACTGATTACTTAGTTTCCCTCTCCCATTCCAGTTACCGCGCTCCACTCCAAAACGACTGTCGTCTTTAACGGCGGCCAGAGCAGAAGAAAAAAGAAAAGAAAAAGGTACGAAACCGATTAGGAAATCCAATTCGGTAGCACTCGTTCGCCGGAAATTGCGTTAAGAAGTTGCAAATTACGTATAAGAAGTTTTAATTTCGTATTTTGTGCTGGTGCAGTGGAGAGACGCTACCGGAGTTGTAACTTGCCTGTGGGAGGAGAGAGGAAAGTCTATTTCAGATGCGTAACTCTCGCGCTCGGTCCAGCTGACGTCAGTGCATGATCAGCGGCCGCTGTTTTGTGTTTCCATGGCGGCCGGCGCGTTCTTCCGGAAAAAGTAAATTCGTCCTCTCACTCCACTGCAGCAGAGGAAAGATAGGTGAAATCAGCGGTTCGTCGCACCGTACATATCAACAAACGATTTTATTTCATTATTAGTTTATGGAAGCCTTTTGAGCCCACAGAAGCACAATTTGTCGGAATTACACTAGTAGTTACAATTATGAGTTTCATCATTGGATGAACTGTACATAACATAAGAATATTAAAACCTGCAGATTCCTCTCTAAAGTCTTGTTACTGTCAGGCGAGTATTAAATCGCAGCCATGTGGTAGGCCTGTGTGTCAGTTATTACAAGAGTTTAGATCGATCCCTGCTAAACCCCAGGAAATTTTTCTGGCCCTTAACTTTCCATCACTGAAAAAGAAACCATTTCACAACTGATGGTTGCTGCAGTAAGCGCGTTTGTTCATTGCAACGAACTTTAATGCAGAATTAACATATAGATATTCTGCTATTCTGCATGAAGTGACAGCAGATGTAGTGGTAGCTCCAGTAACGTTCTTTGAAGTATATTAGTATAGATAGTATAGACTATATTCATTGTGTCCACAACAGCAGTGTTATCGGCTAGTCTTCTGATGACATACGTGTACCAAAAAAAAAAGTCATCTACCCCCCCCCCCCCCCCCCAATCCCTCGCCCACACACACACTTCTTCCTCCAACTCCTATTTCTTCCACTTTAATAATCGCATATCATCTTTGCTCTTCCATTATCTATTCCTTTTAGATGATGTACACTGGCTTACTACTATTGATACTCTATAGTTTCTCTTTCAGAAGAAATGCAGTTGCTTGTGTACATTCGTGCCTGTTTGCGAGTGTTTCGTGTGCGTGTGTGTTTAGCGAGGATGTGGATGCAAATTTCGAAACAAACGTTCCTTATTTACCAACGATAACAATTATAAACTGTAAACCGTTTTTCGTTAATGTGTAATGAGTTGACAGAGATTTTTGTGAGGTTATGAGTTATATAAATGCATTAATAGGAACTTAATGTACAAATTTAGGAACAGGAAAAACGGGAAAGGTTTAGGATTTTTCTTGGTCACTTGTGGTTTCGACGATGGTATTGTATTCTGAAAACATCAGTAGTCTCACAACTATTCGTAAATTGTCGATCTAAAAATGTCTGCATTAGCAGACCCTCTTTCTTGTTCCCAATTTCTGTTATACTCACGTAACATAAACCACGCAGTCAAGCCATTAATCTATGAGGACAGTTTCACACTATAGATATGTCTGTGGCAGACGTATTTAAACAGAATCTTCGTAATGAAGGTACAATCTATACGTAAACACCGCACGTTCTGTAACTACCAGAAAAATCTGCAGTACTAGCAGATGAATAATCGTTTTCTAGGTTTTTGTAATGAGACGTATTCTTTATTTGAAGTATTTAATAGTGCATTTATAACTTCCCAATGATATGAGCCCCAGATTTCCACATTAAAACTAGAGCGGATCAAGCATATTATTTTTCAAGTCAATACCCCTTATTCTCAAAAATGGCTCTGAGCACTATGGGACTTAACATCTGAGGTCATCAGTCCCCTAGAACTTAGAACTACTTAAACCAAACTAACCTAAGGACATCACACACATCCATGCCCGAAGCAGGATTCGAACCTGCTACCGTAGCGGTCGCGCGGTTCCAGACTGTAGAGCCTAGAACCGCTCAGCCACTCCGGCCGGCACCTTGAATTGTGATTTACCTACAGCTGCTACAGCCAAACGTGGTTATTCTAACTGAACATGTTTGTCGAGTTAAAGTTATAGGTAAATGTGACTAGGGCCTCCCGTCGGGTAGACCGTTCCCCGGGTGCAAGTCTTTCGATTTGACGCCACTTCGGCTAATTGCGCGTCGATTGGGATGAAATGATGATGATTAGGACAACAAAACACCCAGCCCCCGAGCGGAGAAACTTTCTGACCGAGCCAGGAATCGAATCTGGGCCCGCAGGATTGACATCCTATTGCGCTGACCACTCAGCTACTTGGGGCGGACAAGTTATAGGTTATGTGACCGTACTGACAGTCGTACAAGAAGGGACAAACATTCCGAATGCAAAACACATTTTTGGACACATGAAGGTGGATATACAAGGACATAATTTCTTGACTATCATTTCTCGTCGTTTGGTTCATTGGAAAATTGCAAATTTGTGGTAAAGGCTTATGGGACCAAACTGCTGAGGTCATCGGTCCCTAAGCCTACACACTATTTAATCTAACTTAAACTAACTTACGCTATGGGCAACACACACACCCATGGCCAAGGGAGGACTCGAATCTCCGACGGGGGGAGCCGCACGGACCGTGACAAGGTGCCTCAGATCGCGCGGCTGCCCCGCGCGGCGTTCTGTTCATTTTCAAAGACGTTTTCTCTTCGTTCCCACAACTACACTCATCCCAACTACTACACTTATCCCAAACACTGTCATTATCTGAAGCTATAGCAGTGCAAAAGTTTAGCATGGGTCTCCTGGTGTCTTACAATAGAAAGTTGCCAGCCCTGAAGGGAACAGTTTCTTTGAAAATGAAGAACGTTGTATTTCAGTTCCCAAGAGTTAATGATAAATAATTCTTTATTCACACTCTCTTTCGATCTTCATGTGTCTTACAGCTGGTAACAAATTACGGGTCAATATTAAACCTGTACGTCACATAACATAAAAGCCATCGATCGTTAAGTGTTTATCATCGTCCACCGTTTCGCTTGTGGGCACTCTGGATACCTGTGACCACACTGCTGATACCTGATACAGACTGGTTTGATGCAGCTCTCCGCGCTAGACTCGCCTGAGACAGTCTCCCCGTCTCTGTGAGACCACATCCACTCGCCCCTGCTTACTGCAGGCAAGCCTTGGTCTCCCTTTACAGTCTGTACACCGCTCCCTCTACTTCCCTCCGTTATCAAACTGACTACGCCTTGATGCCTCAGGATGCGTCCTACCAACTTTTCCTGCCTTTTGCTCACGTTGTGCCAGAAATTTCTTTTTTCACCAATTCCATTTAACACCTCTTCATTAGCTAGTACGACATTTCAAAAGTTTCTATCCTCTTCTTGTCTGAACTATTCTTTCTTCACGTTTAACTTCTGTACAAGGCTACGCTGCAGACTTAGTACCTTGCTATAGCTCCCCCCCCCCCCCCCCCCCCCACTCGCACTAAATCTCCAGAAACGTCTCAGTTTAGCCGATGAGTCCGTAGATGGTGGTATAGGGGGCGTACAGTGTGACTGGACATGCTTTCCCATCCGAATTTTGCGATAATTAAACCAGTCCGTCCTTGAACTGAACTACTCAGACGCCCGGTAAGAATTCTTCCTACCTGTTACGTGGAGATGCTCTCGTAGTTTTATGACCCCTTGCAGAGCTGTAGCACCGCCATCGGATTCTGAAAGACAATACTACTATGTTTACTGTAATGACGTGGGAAGAAGATTTTTTTTGTGCAAATAATTCTTATACAGGCTGTCATCAGGGTGCGTTTATTTGAGATACACCCTAAAATGAACTAGGTCACACTGATTATAAGCTAACAGTTAATGGTGCAAGAGCTTGATCTACCACATTACTAAATCTAGAGGCATCCTATCGACGGCTGCCGAGTATGGTGCACGGTCTGTAAGCTGAGCGTACAATCGGTACAGTTCATATAAGATACACCTCTTAGGTTATGCCAAAGTTATTCATTTATTTATCATTACTGTCGTTTCCTGGCATTGTAATATTACTAAAAGATAGTATTTATGACCAGCAGACTCCTCCTAATGTCTGAGTGGCAGAAGGAAACTTTTGTCAGCAAATATTTGTTAATAACGGTCATTTGATTCACGTCAGAATATATGTTAGACGTTTACAAATTTCTCATTTTCAGAAATGCTCTTCTAGCTGTTGCTATTCTGTATTTTACATCCTCTCCGCTTTGGCCAACAACTGTTACTTTGCTGCCCAAATAATGAAACCCATCTACAGACTCCTAGTTTCTGATATAGTAATCTAATCACCATCATCCGATTGAACTCGTTGGAGACAGATGCAGCAGAGGCTCCATTTTTATTTTCAAACACAATGGCTGGTTTCCCCCACCGAGGCCATTTTCAGCTGTATGAGTCCAACGTCATGCGGGTACACAGAGTGTGTCTGCATACCTACAAGACGCTAGGCTCGTAAACATTTGAAAATGGCCTTGGTGGCTGAAGCTAGCCGTGGCGTCTGATAACAAAACTGCATCTAATAATTTATAATGCCAAAGCGGAGCGACAGTAATCGTATTTAACAGTGTAACAGAATCAGCCAGTCCAGATCGAAACAATTAAGTATTTATTAATTCCGGAAACTGGTTACAGTCCAAGCGATCATCTTTCAGACCAGGAACTCTTTGATGACGCATGGAACCGATTCACAGAGCTGCTGTACATGCCGAAAAGTCAGTCGACTGGTACTTTTTGGCACGCACAGCCGATCTGTGAACCGACTACATAAGTCATCAAGAAACTTGTGTCCTTTAAATAGCAGCTTACACTTAGTACTTTTCGGTGCGCACAGCAGATCCGTGAACTGGCCTCACACATCATCAAGGAGCTTGTATTCTTTAAATAGTCACTTGGACTTGGTACTTTTTGGTATACACAATAGATCCATGAACTGTATCCGCACATCATTAAGGAGCTTGTGTTCTTTAAATAGTCACTAAGAGTTGGTACTTTTTGATACGCACAGCGGATCCAGGAACAGAGTCCACGCTTCATCAAAGGGCTTGTGTTCTTTAGATAGTCGCTTAGCCTTGGTACTTTTTGGTATATATAACAGAACTGTGTACTGGCCCCACATGTCATCATGAGCGGTACATTTTGGTGCGCACCACGGGCTGGTGAACCAGTTCCACACATCATCTAGGAGCTTCTGATCTTAAGAAGGTAGTTTAGACTTGGTACTCTTTGGTGTGCACAGCAATTTTGTTAACCATCTCCACACATCATCAAGCAGGTTCTGGTTTGACGTGGCCACTTAGATTGAAACTGGTTATCGAAATTACACTACTGGCCATTAAAATTGCTACGCCAAGAAGAAATGCAGATGATAAACGGGTATCCATTGGACAAATATATTATACTGAAAGTGACATGGGATTACATTTCACGCAATTTGAGTGCATAGATCCTGAGAAATCAGTACCCAGAACAACCACCTCTGGCCGTAATAACGACCTTGATACGCATTTAGTCAAACAAGGCTTGGATGGAGTATACAGGTACAGCTGCCCATGCAGCTTGAACACGATACCATAGTTCATCAAGAGTAGTGACTGGCGTATTGTGACGAGCCAGTTGCTCGGCCACCATTGACCAGACGTTTTCAATTGGTGAGAGATCTAGAGAATGTGGCCGGACGGAGTGGCCAAGCGGTTATAGGCGCTACAGTCTGGAACCGCGCGACCGCTACGGTCGCAGGTTCGAATCCTGCCTCGGGCATGGATGTGTGTGATGTCCTTAGGTTAGTTAGGTTTAAGTAGTTCTAAGTTCTAGGGGACTGATGACATGAGAAGTTAAGTCCCATAGTGCTCAGAGCGATTTGAACCATTTAGAGAATGTGCTGGCCAGGACAGCGGTCGAACATTTTCTGTATCCAGAAAGGCTCGTACAGGACCTGCAACATGCGGTCGTGCATTATCCTAGTGAAATGTAGGGTTTCGGAGGAATCGAATGACGGGTAGAGCCACGGGTCGTAACACATCTGAAACGTAACGTCCACTGTTCAAAGTGCCGTCAATGCGAATAAGGGGTGACGGAGACGAGTAACCAATGGCACCCCATACCATGAGGCTGGGCGATACGTCAGTATGGCGACGACGAATACACGATTCCAATGTGCGTTCACCGCGATGTCGCCAAACACGGATGCGACCATCATGATGCTGTAAACAAAACCTGGATTCATCCGAAAAAAATGACGTTTTGCCATTCGTGCACCCAGGTTCGTCGTTGACTACACCATCGCAGGCGCTCCTGTCTGTGATGCAGCGTCAAGGGTAACCGCAGCCATGGTCTCCGAGCTGATATCCCATGCTGCTGCAAACGTCGTCGAACTGTTGGTGCAGATGATTGTTGTCTTGCAAACGTCCCCATCTGTTGACTCAGGGATCGAGACGTGGCTGCACGATCCGTTACAGCCACGCGGATAAGATGCCCGTCATCTCGACTCCTAGTGATACGAGGCCGTTGGGATCCAGCACGGCGTTCCGCATTACCCGCCTGAACCCACCGATTCCGTATTCTGCTAACAGCCATTGGATCTCGGCCAACGTGAGCAGCAATGTCGCGATACGATAAACGGCAATCGCTATAGACTACAATCCGACTTTTATCAAAGTCGGAAACGTGATGGTACGCATTTCTCCTCCTTACACGAGGCATCACAACAACGTTTCACCAGGCAACGGCGATCAACTGCTGGCGATCAACTGCTGTTTGTGTATGAGAAATCGGTTGGAAACTTTCCTCATGTCAGCACGTTGTAGGTGTCGCAACCGGCGCCAACCTTGTGTGAATGCTCAGAGAAGCTGAAACTTCCTGGCAGATTAAAACTATGTGCCGGACCGAGGCTCGAACTGAGGACCTTTGCCTTTCGCGGGCAACTGCTCTACCAACTGAGCTATCCAAACACGACTCACGTCCCGTGGCTTAGCCACAGCCTAGGGGATGTTTACAGAATGAGATTTTCACTCTGCAGCGGAGTGTGCGCTGATCTGAAGATTCGCAGGAGAGCTTCTGTAAAGTTTGGAAGGTAGGAGACGAGGTACTGGCGGAAGTAAATCTGTGAGGATGGGGCGTGAATCGTGCTTGGGTAATTCAGTTGGTAGATCACTTGCCCGCGAAAGGTATAGGTCTCGACTTCGAGTCACGGTGCGGCACACAGTTTTAATCTGCCAGGAAGTTTCATATCAGCGCACACTCCGCTGCAGAGTGAAAATCTCATTCTGGCTCTGAGAAGGTAATCATTTGCATATCACAGCATCTTCTTCCTGTCGGTTAAATTTCGCGTCTGTAGCACCTCATGTTCGTGGTGTGGCAATTTTAATGGCCAGTAGTGTAATAAATAAATAACTGATGTTATCTGGACTGGCTGTTTCTGTTTAAAAAAATGCATCTCGTGCTGTTACTTGTTTCCATATAACTAGTACAGTCACTGACCCTGAAAAACCATATCCAACATGCTCGATAAAAAAATGATATAATTCTGTTATATTCCATTATCCCTCTTTTAGTTGTGTTGGATTTTAGCTTGGCTTAACAAACGAAATAAAAAGAAATTGGAGCCTTATCCTGTAAGGAGGTACCGCAGTCCTTTGTACTGAAGCACTCTGAAAATATCTCGTAACACCATCCACAATTTTCTCGATTCGCACTATGCGTCGTTTAACAAGACTTTGCTAGTGGATTCGGTACGATTCGTATCGAATGTGTCGATCCTAGTACCAGCTTTTCTGGGGAGTGGAGTTGCAGTTGACTGTTTTCTAACATAAGAGCAGCGCGTGGGCGCAGCGCGACTTGTCTAGGCCGAGCAGTTGGAGCAGCGTGGAGAGCGCCGTCGCTTCCCTGCTTGGTGCCTGTGCCGACGTCTCGGGAGACGCGCGGCTGGCAGGTGTGTATCGAGCGAATCTGCCGCCAGCCGGTGTGATTGATTCCGGCGCTACAAAGAAAGCGAGGGGCGGTATTGTTCGCAACGCTGCCGCCACCGCCGCCCCCGCCTCCAGCTTCCATCCGCCCCCGCCGCCTCCCATATTGATTCCGGGAGCCGCGACGCGGCGCCCGCCCGCCATCAATCGCGAAATGCGCTCCTCGGCCAATGGCGGCTGCGAGGCCAGGCGAGTCGACTCGGCGGCTGCAGACTTCTGCGAGCGGCCGCCGTCCACAGCTGGTGCCGCCGCCGCCGCGATGTCGGACGTCGCTGCCACTGCAACACACACACAGACGGCGGGCTCTCAGCTCTCGGCTTGCAAGTGTCTTCTGTGTGACTAACCGGACGAGCACCGCAACACAACTGGACTGTGTACGTGGAAGCTTGCACAAAATAATTTCATCCGTCAGAATATTAGTCAACCTCTCAAATCTTTTTTCAGAGATGTAGTTGTTCTAGAACTGGTACCAAGTGATCGTCCATCACTGGCGCAATTCGTGGCAGTGAAATGGTGTGTAGATATCTGATCAAAAATATCCGGACATCACTATGTAATGCCACTAAATGTGTCAGAGGAGGCGTAGGGAGTATTTTCAAAAATGTTCAAATGTGTGTGAAGTCTTATGGGACTTAACTGCTAAGGTCATCAGTCCCTAAGCTTACACACTACTTAACCTAAATTATCCTAAGGACAATCACATACACCCATGCTCGAGGGAGGACTCGAACCTCCGCCGGGAAGAGCCGCACAGTCCATGACTGCAGCGCCTGAGGCCGCTCGGCTAATCCCGCGCGGCAGGGAGTACTATGCTGTCGGAAGAGAAGCGTAACAGCCGACTGGGTCGGTCAAGAGAGCCCAGTGACATTGAATACCACTGGATGTTACCTGAGTAACAAATGCGACAGGGACATTTCAAATGGTTCAAATGGCTCTGAGCACTGTGGGACTCAACTTCTGTGGTCATTAGTCCCCTAGAACGTAGAACTAGTTAAATCTAACTAACCTAAGGACATCACACACATCCATGCCCGAGGCAGGATTCGAACCTCGTGGTTCCAGACTGCAGCGCCTAGAACCGCACGGCCACTTCGGCCGGCTAGGGACATTTCAACTCTTCTAAAAGTGCCCAAATGTTCGTGATGTGACCGTGACGTGGAAACATGAAGGAACAACCGCAGATAAACGAAGACTTGGCGGGACTTCATGAGCTGGACAGAGACCGTCGAGCATTACGAAGGGTGCTTATAAAAAAATCGCATGAAATCAATAGAAGGTATAATTCGTGACTTCCAGAGTACTGCCAGCAGTTGACTAGTACAATCAGTGTGCGCAGAGAGTTAAAAGGAACGGGGTAGAATAGTCGAGCAGTTCCTCATGAGCCACACGTTTCTGTGGTCAATGCTAAGCGCTTGAGCTACTGTGAAGAGCGACGTCACTGCACAGTGGCTGACCGCAAACGAGTGATGAATCACAATGTATCCTGTGACAATCCCATAACAATCCGTTGCAAGGATTTTGTGGATTCCTCCACTCCGTCTACAGGCCACAAGTGGCCCATCGGGACCATCCGACCGCCGTGTCATCCTCAGAGGAGGATGCGGTCGGGAGGGGCGTGGGGTCAGCACACCGCTCTCTCGGTGGTTATGATGGTATTCTTGACCGAAACCGCTACTATTCGGTCGAGTAGCTCCTCTATTGGCATCACGAGGCTGAGTGCACCCCGGAAAATGGCAACAGCGCATGACGGTCTGGATGGTCACCCAAGTGCCGACCACGACCGACAGAGAACATTATCTGCCATTATGTGTTATGCTAGCAGTGAAGTACGGTGCAAGCGTCTTTATGTATGGACGAGTTTTACGTGGTTTCGGTGCGGTCCCCCTGCAGCGCTTATGAAAGCGGTAAACGCGGAGCGGCGGAACCACACTTTACAGCACTGTGCACTGCGAACAGTAGACGAACAGACCAGAGACGATGATTCTTTGTATCAGCACGACAGTAAGGCAGCATCTCTGAGGCGATGGTTTGGGGGTAGTAACATTCCGGCTGGTCCCGGCGGAGGATCGAGCCCTCCCTCGGGCATGGGTGTGTGTGTTTGTCCTTAGGACAATTTAGGTTAAGTAGTGTGTAAGCTTAGGAAATGATGACCTCAGCAGTTAAGTCCCTTAAGATTTCACACACATTTTGGTAATAACATTCGTGAAATGGACTGCGCTGTCCGGAAGGCCTCTCTGAACCCATTGGAACACATTTAGGATGACTTAGAATGTCAACTTTGTTTTGCCGGCCGGGGTGGCCGAGCGGTTCTAGGCGCTACAGTTTAGAACCTTGCGACCGATACGGTCGCAGGTTCGAATCCTGCCTCGGGCAAGGATGTGTGTGCTGTCCTTAGGTTAGTTAGCTTTAAGTAGTTCTAAGTTCTAGGAGGCTGATAACCTCAGATGTTAAGCCCCATAGTGCTCAGTGCCATTTGAACCATTTTTGAGATAGTGCATGTGCTAGTGGGTTATATGGACTCAGCAAAGTAGGACGGCTCGATGTGGAAATGTGCTAGAACGGCGGAAAACAGCTTTCGTGTCTGGGCGAGCTCCTTACCTGATTCACTGGTGTATCAACACGGACTGTCCAGCGGTTCTATAAGAAATCGTCTACCACTCACTGCAATATAACACAGTGTAACCACAGTGTTCGTAAAAATACCCTAAGTAGTGTCTTGCCTTTTCCTCATAACTGCTTTGAAACTCGACAAAAATTTCCATTGGCAACGAATGCAGCTCCATCTCAAGCCGTTTCCGAGAGAAAATTGCGGGAGCACCTGCTTGGAGTGAACATTTGGGGTCAGGTACCTCACGAAAGGCCATTGCTCGCACCGACACATCAAGGTGCCCGTCTTCCATGTGCTAAACTACACGGAAATTGGACAGTATATGAAAGTATGAGTATAGCGTAATACGACGCCACAGTTTTGTCTCTACTACAAATTCTGAAAGGCGTCGATCGCATCGACGGCGCAATCACGTTATTAACACACAGTGGATGGAGGGTGTACATCAGGCCGAAGTGTGCCTGTGATGTTTCGAGGGTATATTTCATTCCATAACTTGGGTTCTCAGTTTCACGTCACCGTGAACGTGGAACAGCATGTTCATTTCAATATTCTCGGTGACCATGTGCTGTCTTTACTTCTACATCTTAATGATGAATGTGTTGCGGAGACTCCCATCTTCCGAGATCACAGCAGGAGTGCTCACTCGGCTACACGGATACGTCCGTAGTTTGACGAACACCCAGGTAGCCCGCTGAATCACCCGATATTAATGGAATAGAAAATGGCCAAGACCGTCTGGAACAGCGGGTGAAATGCAGCAGTCAGCATCTCTAAAAGTGGAATCTAATCGTAAATAATATGTTACAGTTTGTTGTGGCAATTCAGAAAACTGATTCCGGCGTAAAACAAGTCTTACAACCACAGTATACTGAAACCAGTGAATAAGACGAAAATGTAACACTGCTCTGAAAATGCTGCTTGTAACACAATAACAAATGATAAATCGCCGTTTGTACACATTCGGGAAATTCCAATACAGTGCACATTAACGACTATGTATGTAAATTAAAATGTTCTTTTTTATGCCCTCTAAGAGTTGTTTCAAAAGCTACGGACAGAGAATCGAATGTTTGCGCAGTTCTATAAGTACCATCTATGTAGAACTTTATTACAGTATACAACAACCAGGTTTGGGTATTACAGCCACACGTATAGATCATTATTAAGTTCAGAAACCGTAGTGATATCTCTGGTACAATTGTTTTCAGGCCTCTGTTGCTTTAACGAAACCCCTGATGTAACTGTTTTTAGTCCTCTGTTGTTTCGATGATTGCTATGACTTAACTGTGGCCGCTACAGTCAGGAACCGCGTGACCGCTACGGTCGCAGGTTCGAATCCTGCCTCGGACATGGATGTGTGTGATGTCCTTAGGTTAGTTAGGTTTAAATAGTTCTAAGTTCTAGGGGACTGCTGACCTCAGATATTAAGTCCCATAGTGCTCAGAGCCATTTTTTTTTGTCCTCTTGGCAACAAATTTCTTTCTTTTAGTATTGTACCCTTACACTCGAATCCCTTTTAGAGCATTATTTATCTTAGAATTCCTACTCCCTATCCACAAAAACTGTAAAGTCTTGCTCAGTTAGTATTCCTTATAGTCACAGCACTATCGTGTCTTCTGCCGCGGATCCGGTAGTTGATCTCGGTACCCTCCATATCGTGTCCCTTTTAAATTTGTGCAAAACCGTCCAACTCAGTTTTAATCCTTCAGACTTTTGTCTTCGTCATTGTCAGTAAATTTAATTGCAGCAAACTATCACGCCTGTTCAAGGAGAAAATTTCTTCGGCAAATTCCCTTTCTAGGTAAACAACACTTGGTAGTTCGTACTGTAAGGTATGTACTTGGTCACAGGAAAGAAATAGTGTTGCGGTCAAGAACTCCGTCCGCTGTGTTCGAGTGATGCTGTAATTGGTGTCATGAGAGCACGCAACTTTGAAGGCAATACTTCGCCAACTGAATTGAGTAATGGTATAAATATTATTGACAGTGAAAATTGCATATTAAAAACTATTGTACCTCTAATAACACGACCCGCGCCAGGAAAGAGATCGTTGTCCTTAATAAAGTAATAGAGGGTGTAGTACTAACCAAAACACCTTGATGGGGGATTTATACACATGACATTCATTGTAATGATTTGCAAGGACAAAAAAAGGGGAGATTAGAAACTAACGACCCGTCGACGACCAAGTCGTTAGTGACGCAGCACAGTCTCGGTTTAGGGATGAAATGGCCCTGAGCCTCTCAGAGGAAATTCTTGGCAACTGTCTGCAGTGATCTATATGTATGGCGTGTATGACTGCTATGCGGAACTGGGAGACATGGGTTTGATTTCCCGCACTACCACGGCTGTTTTGTTGGTGGGAGGACCGGAAAGGGATGCACTCAGCCTCGTGTTGCCGACTGAGGAGCTACTCGATCCAGTAATGGCGGCTTCAAAGTCTGGCAGACTGGAAACGGCCGGGAGAGCTGTATGCTGACCCCGTGCCACTCCATACCGCATCTTAATGACGTCACTGGCAGGTATGACATGGCGGCCGGTTGTTAATGAATGGCAGGGCCCGTCGACGGAGATTTAGTTTTATGTTTGAATGTTCGAATGGGGATTTGAATCGTTGTCCTCTGTAATCTGAAGCCAGTGTCTTAACCACTGTGATTGATCACAGACAGGTGAACCACAAAATGTGTCATGTGGTCTCACAAGTCAAAGATACTACACCATTTCCTTTTAAAGGGCTTGTCTGCTTATGAGGAACTCCAGTAGAAACCTCCTACATTTTTTAAAATTGTAATCCCCTTGTAATGTTCCTGACTGTTTCGTCGCATAATACGAGAAATGGAGGTCTAAAGCTCACCCGCCAGGGTAACCGAGAGCGCTAATGTGCTGCTTCCTGACTCGGGTAGGCGCGCCGGCCCCAGATCGAATCCGTCCGGCCAGCATGGATGTGGTTTTTAAGCGGTGTTCCACATCCCGCTAGGTGAATACCGGGCTGGTCCCCACGATTCGCCTCAGTTACACGTCTCGCAGACATCTGCACATGTTCGCGTTATTCCATGAATTACACTCGACGCAGACAGCTGGGGTACACTAATTCCGTCCCGGGGGGGAGGGGAGGTGTTATGGGGTGGCGGCAGGAAGGTTATCCGGCCACCCCTTAAAAATTAACCTTGTCAAATCCGTTCTAACCACGCCGACCCTGCGTAAGCGAGGGACAAGGCACTAGCAAAAGAAGAAGAAAGGAGGTCTAAAGCTCCAATAGAATTTTTGTATTTTCTTTCCCACAGAGGGAAGAGTGACTACCCACTGACAGTTCGTTGCGCTACAACCAGCTTAACTTCCGCAAAGGTAGACTTGTGATCTATAGGGCTACGTTATGAAAAAACTCCTTTGCAATGCAAACTGTGTTCTATAGTACATATCGAGAAATTGTTTCGTAAGCAGTAACCGCACCACATTTTAAATTTTCCTTCCATGTTGACCGATTATGCAGGGTGGTCAGAAACAGGTCTGAGAAGACTGTAAGGGTGTTGAAGGGGAGGTTGTGCTATGAAATAATTGTTTAAAAATAAGTTCAATATTTAGCGCTGATTGCGCGTTAATTAGCATAGAAGTTGGCCAATGACGCCGTTACATGCGCAGATTCAGGCGGCTGTGTAATTTGTTCTCAATGCGTAGATGACAGCGCACGAAACTCCTCATACTTTGCTTCACATTCGATACTTATTACCGTAGCATGTCCAATTTTTGTATCGTTCTCTTGTTCAGGTTTAGGAAACCATCCAAGAACACGTCTGGCGACACCGTTTCTGGCGGGCCGCTTGAATTTGCGCGCAACGGCCTGATTAGCTAACTTCAGTGCAATGAACTCGGAAACGACGCTACGTATCGATTTTTTTCTTAACAGTTGTTTCTCAGCACACCCTACTCTGCAACTCCTATATGAGTTTTATAGTCTGTTTCTGACCACACTGTGTAGCTAAGTTATTACTGTAATGTTAACGTAAAGAATCCTGTTGCAGCTTAGGAATATCTGTAGATTCCGAGCTGAAGATAATCTTGTTTTAATAGTTTATTATGTCGGTTTTCGTGAGTGTCCGCCGGTTGAGAGTCTGCGGAATTTCTGTTTCACTCGCTCACCAGAGAGCTGTGGTAATTCGGACTGCCCTTCTTCATACAGGGTGTTCGTTTTAACTCGGAACAACTAAATATCTCGAAAAATACGCACCACACGAAAAAAATGTGCCAGATGAAAAATTAATGTTTTCAAGGCGGACATCTGTCTGGGCTGCCCACCCACTAACCCCATCACATTGGTAAATGGGTTGTCCTAAGCAGTTGACATTATCGTTTAGAATTTAATTTAGTTTTGAAAACTTGACTGTATAGTAAAACTGTTACGTTTAACCATTTACAAGTCCGGCAAGTCAACTATATGTAACGTAACGTAGTTTTCTGTTCCCTTCGGGGTGGGTTTTTGCGAGTGCGTCCATCAACAGGATGCTTGATTTCCGTGTCCTCTCTCGAATATCACCATCGGGGTGACTGATTCGGTGTTTTCTTCCGTCCAACCGCCGTGGCTCTCGCGCGGATTACAGTGGCATCTACCACGAATGGATAAGCCCTAGGTCTTAGAGTTCGAACCTGCTCTGAAAAAGGGGAGGTGCCAATATGAAAAACAAGGTGACCCCCGAGAGGGGGGGGGGGGGTAGACTCTTTTACGAGGTGACCAGTTTTAGCCCAGACAGATGTTCCCTTTCAAAATACTAATTTTCATCCCGGTAGTTTTTTCATATGATCCGAATTTTTGAGATATTTATTGTTCCAGATTAAAACCAACATCCTATATAATCTAGATGACTCTTCATTTTAATTCGGCTTCCGGAACCACACACTTAATCTGTATTTCAGTAGACGCTCTAAAAGTGTGTCATAAGCACAGATGTTAATGAAATGCCATTTTTCCGTACACTACTAATGAATCTAAGCCTGTCATCTGTGTTAACTACAGTCGGTTTCATATAGTCTTTCCACTTTATATACTCAAGCATTGTTACTCTGACGCCTTTATACGTCATCCTTTACTCAATTTATGACTCAGTAATTTTCTCATTCCATATCATCGCCAGTCCGAAGGTTGGTTTGCCGTACCTCTCCACACAACCTATGTGAAGCCTCTTCATCTCCGCCATATCTACTTCATCCTATTTCCACTTGAACTTACTTACTGTAGTCATTCTTTGGTCTCCGTCTGCAAATTTAATCCTGAATACATCCCTCCATTACCAGACTGACGACTCCTTAATGCCTCAAGGCGTGTCCTTTAAAGCGATGTCTTGTTTTAGACGTACCATAAACTTTTTTCTTTTCTGCCTAATTCAACTGAGTACTTCCTCTTTAACTATCCGATCTACGCACCTAATCTACAACATTCTTATGCAGCACCACTTTTCAAAATCTATATTATTTTTGTCCGCCGCTCGTGGTCTCGCGGTAGAATTCTCACTTCCCGAGCACGGGGTGCCGGGTTCGGTTCCCGGCGGGGTCAGGGATTTTCACCTGCCCCGAAATGACTGAGTGTTGTTGTGTCGTCTTCGTCATCATTCATGCCCATTACGATAGCAGGAAGGCAACGGCAAACCACCTCCACTAGGACCTTGCCTAGTACGGCAGTGCGGGTCTCCCGCATCGTTCCCCTACGCTCTATCAAGAAGCATTGAACTTCATTTTCATTTCCATATTCTTCTTGCCCGTACTCCGTCTACGTTTCATTTCCGTACAGGGGTACACTCCAGACAAATAGCTTCAGAAAAGACTTCGTAGCATTCAAATTTTTATTCGATGGTAACATATTTCTAACTTTCACAAACTCTTTTTCTGGTATTCCCAGTTTGGATTTTATACCCTCTCTACACCGGCCATCATCATTTATTTCGCTGCCCGAATAGCAGAAATCGTCAACTCATTTCGTATACTAATTAGCTCGTCATGGACGATAATCCATTACCCGTGTTTTTCTTTTCTGATATAAATCTTCTAACTTTTTTTGAAGACACAATCCATTTCATTCAACTATTCTTGAAAGTCCTCTGTCATCTCTGACAGGATTACTGTGTCATCGACATACGTCAGAGTTTTAATTTTTTCTCCCTGAACTTTAATTCCCACACAGATTTTTTTCTTGCTTTCCTTAACTGTTTGGTCACTAACCCTCTTTTCAGCTATTGGTCCTCTTTAATGCCCTTCGAATTTTCTAACTGCAGTCTGATCTCCGTTCAACTCATAGTTAACTTTTCGCCCTGCATTTCATTCTTAATACCTTCATAAGTTCCAAGAGACTATATTCTTTATGTATAAAAATAGATATAGGCCCTACATGTGTATACAATGAGGAGACAAAAGTCATGGGATGCTTATATACACATATAGAATTGGCGGTAGTGTCGCATACACAAGGTGCATTGGCGTATGTGTCTTTTTTACTCAGGTGACTCATGCGAAAAGGTTTCAGAAGTGACTACGACCACACGGCGGGAGTTAACAGACTCTGAACGCGGAATGGTAGTTGGAGCTAGACGCATTCCGTTTCGGATATCGGTAGGAAATTCAATAGTCCGAAATCCGTAGCATCAAGAGCATTGCCGAGAGTACCAAATTTCAGACAGCCGGCCGCCGCTGCTGCTACGGTCGCAGGTTCGAGTCCTGCCTCGGGCATGGATGCTTGTGATGTCCTTAGGTTAGTTAGGTTTAAGTAGTTCTGAGTCCTAGGGGATTGATGGCCTCAGATGTTAAGTCCCATAGTGCTTAGAGCCATTTAAACCAGTTTTTTGAAATTCAGACATTACTCATCACCGACAACGCAGTGGCCGACGGCCTTCACTTAACGACCGAGAGCAGCGACGTTCGCGTAGAGTTGTCAGTGCTAACAGACAAACAACAGTGCGTGAAATAGCTGCAGAAATCAATGTGGGACGTAAGACTAACGTATCCGTTAGTACAGTGGGGAGAAATCTGGTGTTAACGGGCTACGGCAGCAGACGGCCGACGCGAATGACTTTGCCAACAATACGACATCGCCTTCAATGTCTGTCCTGCGCTTGTTGGACCCTAGACGAGTGCAAAACCGCGGGCTGGTCAGATAAGTCCCGATCTCATTTGGTAAGACCTGATAGTGCGGTTAGAGTGTGACGCAGACCCCACGAAGCCATGGACCCAAGTTGTCAACAAGGCACTGTGCAAGATGGTGGAGGCTCCATGAGCTGTTGTGGGTTGTGTTTACATGGAATAGACTGGGTTCTTTGACGCAGCTGAACCGGTCATTGATTGGGAATGGATATGTTCTGCTACCTGAAGACAATTTTCAGCCATTCATGGATTTCATGTCGCAGACAACGATGGTATTTTTATGTGACATTGTGCTAGGGCACCGGGCCACAACTGTTAGCGATTAGTTTAAAGAAAATTATGGACAGTTCGCACGAATGATTTGGCTACCCGCATAAATAAAAGTAAACTCCGTCCGAACAGGCCATGAAGACACATCGGTACCGACCGGCCGCCGTGTCATCCTCAGCCCACAGGCATCACTGGATGCGGATATGGAGGGGCATGAGGTCAACACACCGCTCTCCCGGCCGTATGTCAGTTTACGAGACCGGAGCCGCTACTTCTCAGTCAAGTATTTCCTCAGTTTGCCTCACAAGGGCTGAGTGCACCCCGCTTGCCAACAGCGCTCGACAGAACGGATGGTGACCCATCCATTTGCTAGCCCCAGCCCAACAGCGCTTAACTTCGGTGATCTGACGGGAACCGGTGTTACCACTGCGGCAAGGCCGTTGGCTTGGCGACCCAAATAGCCCCATATGAAACCCATCGAGCATTTATGGGACATAATCGAGAGGTCAGTTTGTGCCCAAAATCCTACACTGGCCAGACTTCCGCAAATGTGGACGGCTATGAAGGCAGCATGGCTCAGTAGTTCTGCAGGGGAGCACTAACGACTTGTTGAGTCCATGCTACGAAGAGTTGCTGCATACGCCGGGCAAAAGGAAGCATTAGGACTTATCCCATGACTTTTGTCGCTTCAGCGTATTCCAGCACAGATATGTTAGGCCTTCAAAACTTCTGTGGGTGGTAGTGGAAAAGTGTTGACACGCAAAGCTTAAATGTGGAACACGTGGTGCCATTATGAACGAAGATTGTCGTGTGCAATGCACGTTTGGGACACATGAGTAACCAGACAACATTGGGTAAATAGGTAGTAGCTGCTAGCATGAGTTTCTTAGAAGTAGATACCTTAGGCGTTGCGAAGCAACTCAAATCGCTTGATACGGGCAAGTCTTCAGGTCCTGATTGTATACCGATTAGGTTCCTTTCAGATTACGCTGATACAATAGCTCCCTACTTAGCAATCATATACAACCGCTCGCTCACCGATAGATCTGTAACTACAGATCGGAAAATTGCGCAGGTCGCACCAGTGTTTAAGAAGGTTTTGGAGCATATGCTGTATTCAAACATTATGAATCACCTCGAAGGGAACGATCTATTGATACGTAATCAGCATGGTTTCAGAAAACATCGTTCTTGTGCAACGCAGCTAGCTCTTTATTCGCACGAAGTAGTGGCCGCTATCGACAGGGGATCTCAAGTTGATTCCGTATTTCTAGATATCCGGAAAGCTTTTGACACCGTTCCTCACAAGCGACTTCTAATCAAGCTGCGGGCCTATGGGGTATCGTCTCAGTTGTGCGACTGGATTAGTGATTTCCTGTCAGGAAGGTCGCAGTTCGTAGTAATAGACGGCAAATCATCGAGTAAAACTGAAGTGATATCAGATGTTCTCCATGGAAGCGTCCTGGGACCTCTGCTGTTCCTGATCTATATAAATGACCTGGGTGACAATCTGAGCAGTTCTCTTAGGTTGTTCGCAGATGATGCTGTAATTTACCGTCTAGTAAGGTCATCCGAAGACCAGTATCAGTTGCAAAGCGAATTAGAAAAGATTGCTGTATGGTGTGGCAGGTGGCAGTTTACGCTAAATAACGAAAAGTGTGAGGTGATCCACATGAGTTCCAAAAGAAATCCCTTGGAATTCGATTACTCGATAAATAGTACAATTCTCAAGGCTGTCAATTCAACTAAGTACCTGGGTGTTAAAATCACGAACAACTTCAGTTGGAAAGACCACATAGATAATATTGTGGGGAAGGCGAGCCAAAGGTTGCGTTTCATTGCCAGGACACTTAGGAGTTGCAACAAGTCCACTAAAGAGACAGCTTACACTACACTCGTTCGTCCTCTGTTAGAATATTGCTGCGCGGTGTGGGATACTTACCAGGTGGGATTGACGGAGGACGTCCAAAGGGAGCAAAAAAGGGCAGCTCGTTTTGTATTATCACGTAATAGGGGAGAGAGTGTGGCAGATATGATACGCGAATTGGGATGTAAGTCATTAAAGTAAAGACGTTTTTCGTCGCGGCGAGATCTATTTACGAAATTTCAGTCACCAACTTCCTGTTCCGAAAGCGAAAATATTTTGTCGAGCCCGACCTACATAGGTAGGAATGATCATCAAAATAAAATAAGAGAAATCAGAGCTCGAACAGAAAGGTTTAGTTGTTCGTTCCTCCCGCGCGCTGTTCGGGAGTGGAATGGTAGAGAGATAGTATGATTGTGGTTCGATGAACCCTCTGCCAAGCACTTAAATGTGAATTGCAGAGTAATCATGTAGATGTAGATATAGATGTAGAAATAAAGGCCAGTACAGCATTGTGTTTCTAGCAGAACACGACTTGTCAACGCTGCTCACTCTAGAGGCAGTTGGGAATTCTCGGACGCCGTAGTGACAGTAGCTGGAGCGCGGCGCGCTTCTGAGAGAAGGCCGCAGCCTCCGTGGAGGCGAGGGTGCCGGGAGAGGAAGAAGTGTAGCGACTTTTGTGCTGGCAGGTGCCGCAGCCTTCGCGGGGCGTCGCCGTATTGATCGGCGCGCCCGGGCCGCCTCGCCTGGCACAAAGAGCGCTCGGCCGGGCAGCCTCAAGGATGGAGGAGCCGCCGCCGCCGCCGCCGCCGCGTCTCATTCTTCTCCACTCCCTCCGCACCCCATCTCCTGTGTACGACACGTGCGGCGCGGCGCGGCGCGGCGACGGCGGACAGCTTCAGTTTCCCTAAGGCGACTTGGTGACGTTAACAGCTGTCTCACCTGTCAACAAAAAGAAGTAAGGATTCGTTCTCAAGTTACGAAAGACAGCTGCAGTTAAGATGTATGAGAGACATTACACATCGTATTCTCAGAAGCTTTCGAATGACGTTAAAAAGTACACTTCTGAGAAAAAAAGTCGCAGTACCAAAAAATAATCAATGCAGAGTAATGAAATTTCAGGAATACATTTGTCTAGGTAACGTATTTAAGGGGAGGTTTAATATCTTTTGGTTCAAAACATCGATTTTTTTAAATTGCATTTTTGGACCCATGAAAGTGTTTAGAATCCACCCCTGAAACAGTTTTTCCGAATACGGAACGGAAATGTTTGTTATTCGCGATTGAACAAAAAAAATGCACCTCCCGGAAATCGGCCTTTTTCACGCACCAGTTCTTTTCTTTCACAGGACGAGTTATTGTACCGGTGCTTGGGAGGAATCACATAAAATTCAAATTTTGAACGCGTGTGTTTGGAAGTTACGCCCCAAGAATTTGTACTCTGGTGCGAAGACTGTGGAGATTGCGGCCTTTCTGGCAGTGAGCAGCTTCAACGAAGCGTATTCAGCAATTCTGAAGACCACAACAAAAATGGATGTCACCCTGGGACTCTATTCGACGCAGTTCGCCAAGCATTCGGACGACCACCGGATTCAAGCGGCAGAAAACCGCTTGTCACCGGCCGTACCAGCGGCTCTGGAGCAGTGCAGGATGGCCCAGATCGAGCAGAACGTCCTCTGTGAGGAAGAGGAAGGACTAGTTTATGGAATCGGAATATCAGATTGAACGTACGTTGCGTAATATTGCATTTATATGTAGTCAAAACTTCAAACGCGTTTTTCTCGAAATAACATTTTTTTTTTTTTTTTTATCGCGCGGTATGGTAACTTCAAATCTACTGAACCGATTGGCATGATTCTTTGTTTTCAACGAAGCTATCTAAATTGTCTAGGAGTTGTACCACTTTTATTCCTATCCATCGACTATATATATTTTTACTTGGCCGACGAAGTCGAAAAATCGATGAAAAAAAACCCTATTTTTTCAAATGGCAGCCATTTTGTTTCCTATGGTTCAAATAACTTAAGTGAGGTACAACTCGTAAAGAATCTTATTTAGTTCGCTAACGTCAACTCAATTTTGATTTCAGACGAGCCGGCTGACCTGTGACATACCGCGCCTGGAGGTCTACATCGAAATTTTGTTTCGATCAGACGGCACTTCCATCTTTGCTCTTCGACATTTCCGGTCGAAAAAATACCAGTTTGTAGAGGAAATACCAATAAACATTTTGACATTGGTATCTATAATACATCCAGAGAAAAAAATTCTTCGAACATGCTATTTTGGGACCAAAGATAGTAAACCTCCCCGTAAGTGATGAACATTGCAAGGTCACAGGTTAATGTAAGCGCGAGGTAAGCCATTCCAAATATGAAATGCTGGTACGTACTGTAACTAACCTGTGTAATCGCCAGAATATTGAATGCACGCATGCAAACGTGCATGTATTGTGTCATACAGGTGCTGGATATCAGTTTGTGGAACAGAAAAATCGTTCAAATAGCTCTGAGCACTATGAGACTTAACATCTGAGGTCATCAGTCCCCTAGAACTTAGTACTACTTTAACCTAACTAACCTAATGACATCACACACATCCATGCCCAAGGCAGGATTCGAACCTGCGACCGGTTGTGCGGCTCCAGACTGAAGCGCCTAGAACCGCTCGGCCACACCGTCCGGCTGTGGAACAGAGTTTCGTGTATGTTGCACTTGCTCAGTCAATACAGGGACGGTTAATGATGTTTGTGAATGACGCCGGAGTTGTGGCCAATATGTGCTTGACTGGACACAAATCTGGTGACCTAGCAGGCCAAGGTAACATGTGGACTCCCTGTAGCGCAGGTTGGGTTACAACAGCGGTATGTGGGCGAGCGTTATCCTCTTGGAAAACAGTTCCTCTCCCCCCCCCCCCCCCACCCCGGAATGCTGTTTTCGAATGGCAGTACAACAGGTCGAATCACCAGACTGACGTACAGATTTCCATTCAGGGTGTGCGGGATAACAGAGAGAGTGCTCCGCAGAACACAGCTCTAGGTGTATGTCCAGTCTGTCTAGCATGCAGACAGGCTGGTTCCACGCCTCCTTCTAACCAACACACGGCATCACTGACACCAAAGCAGAACCACCTTTCATCAGAAAACAAAGCAAACCGCCATGCTACTCCCCAGTGAGCTCCCGCTTGACTCCGCTGACGTTGTAAATGGTGGCGACTTGGGTCAGTGGAATGAACTCTACAGGGTGTCTGGCTCTGAGGTGTCCCTGAAGTAATCGTTTTGTAACAGTTCGTTGTGTTACTGCGGAGCCAACCGCTGCTCAGATTGCTGCTGCAGAAGCAGTACGATGTGCCAGAGCCATACATCGAACACGAAGGCCTTAGTTCTCATCAGTGCCACTTGGCCATACAGAGCCCAGTCTTCTTGAAACCGTACATTCTCGTGACCACCGCTGCAGGCAATCCTGTACAGTGGCTACGATCCTGCCAGATCTTTGTTCAATATCGCAGGAGGAACAGCCACCTTCTCGTAGCCCTGTTACACAACCTCGTTCGAACTCAGTGAGGTGTTGATAAGGGCGTCTTTTTCGCGTCAAAGGGATTCTTGACTGACGTCACCTCACTACGTCCAGTCTCAAAGGCAACTAACGTTCACGACCATTACAGTGTGTATTTAAAGCAAATCTGTTTTGCATCCCCGCAGTGGCGTTACTAGCACTACTATTATGCGAGTGGTGCGAAATTTGAACAGACATCGTCTTTCAGATGTAGAAACGCGGAAACCAACTTTTGTTTATGTGGCACAAATCCTTCTTGGTATCGCATTTTTTCCCGTCAGTGTATATCGTTCGGGAGCATTAGGGGAACACGTGCATCAAGGTCCGGTATACTAAATCTATTATGATACAGGCTGTACCTCGGGTTTCATTGCATGGCTTCAGATCTTCGTTTTCGATGTAGGCAGCAATGGAAATCATTCGTCATCTATTGGCTTTTTTATGCGTTACAGTAACAGGCCACCCCTCAGATGGAATTGAGGGCCTGTGTTCCAATGTTTTACAGTGAGGTGCACAGATAGCAGCTGACATTTGTGGGCATGGTATTCAGTCAGTCACATGCACTACGACATCTTACTGGAGTGCAATATACAACCTAGATCTTTTCATCCAAAAGGGATTGACTTACGGCCGTGTTGCGGCAGATGCCAATATCTCTGTCTCATCCACAGGTTATGGACACGCGAGTGGGATGCAGCTCAGTAAACAATGCGCGTTGGACAAGGTCGCTAACGCGTTAAAAAAATCACATGAAGACTGATGTCTGTCCATCTAAGCATTGCGACGTCGCTTGGATATCGCCAGAGCAGTGCAAGACGATCACAGAAGAGCCTGTGGAGCCGCAGTGTCCGATCAGACTGTAAAGAATAGGTTACATGAAAGGACCTTACGACCCAGAGAGGTCTTGTTCGAGTACCCCGCTTGTCACGCCAACATCTTGCAGCTCGTCTTCAGTTCTGCCGTCCCCATGTCAGCTAGCATCATTGCCAGTGGCGGAACGTGTCACTCATGGACGAGCGCAGATATCCTCTGACGCAGGATGATGGTAGTGTTCGCGAACGGAGACCGGTGTGAGCGATACCTGCCAAATGTTGTCCAGGAAATCGGCAGATTGGCTAAATGGTTCAAATGGCTCTGAGCACTATGGGACTCAACTGCTGAGGTCATTAGTCCCCTAGAACTTAGAACTAGTTAAACCTAACTAACCTAAGGACATCACAAACATCCATGCCCGAGGCAGGATTCGAACCTGCGACCGTAGCGGTCGCTCGGTTCCAGACTGCAGCGCCTTTAACCGCACGGCCACTTCGGCCGGCAAATCGGCAGATTCCGTCAAGGTTCTGCGATGTTGCGGGGAGGCTTCAATGTTGGCAGCCATACGGATCTTGTCACTGTCCGTGATAGCCTTAGCGCCAGGCAGTACACCGAGTAGACACTGTTGGATCATGTGGTGGCTGCTGTATACGGTGGTGGCCTTGAATTACTTCTGATGCCAAGTCCCATGTGGCGGGAATCGACAGGGATGTCTTGCGAAGCCTGGACGTCCATGTGATGGAATGGTCGGCGGTGAGTCCCGACCTAAACCCTATCGTGCTTATGGGTGACATGCTTGACAGATGTATTCATTGTCGTACTGTTCCAACATAGACTCTCTAAGAACCTCGTAGCCTCTCATTGAAGAAAGAAAACGGATACCACAGGGTGACCGCCATAGATTTATACAGAGTGTGCCACATAGGTATCAGGCAATGATAAACGCTCACGGAGAGCATACGCGTTATTAAACCTCTCAAAGTCCAATGAAAAGAACCCAAGATGACGGCATAAATGACTGTTTCCACTTTGTTTTCGACAGATGTCGGGCATTTTAGTTCTTTACGCGTAAACGATCAAGTATGTAATCAAATTTTGTTGCGTATTTAATTTGTGAAAGATAGAGGTATAATTTGGTAACACCAGTTCTCAATTACTTCTCATTAGGATATGGCAGACGCCCAAAATCACTTTCCCCTAATACTTTTGAGCAATGTATCTTTACATCAACGTCGACTAGCGAGAGATTATTTCATGAGGAAGCACTTTTGTTAGAGACAAGTTCCTCGCCGACGTTTCCCGGCGTCGCTAGTCGTTTTTTTATTGAATTCACTGGCCCTGCGACGAACGTATTAAACGGATCTAGCAGGGTCTTCTAACGTGGTGTGCTGCATACTATCTATCCCAGTAAATTGATAGCGTGATTTGAGTTAGAATATTTTAGGAATGAGTTTGTCTAAGCGGAGAAAGGTATTTTAGAAGCGAATCATCAACTTTAATTTTGCTCGACTTACCTACTTTTACGAACGCCTCCTTAGATGAATGGAAAGCGTGGTTGACTGTCATGCGGAGGACCCGGATTCGACTTTCGCTAATGCCAGTGACTTTTCCTTCATGGGAGGATTGCTACGGGGTGTACTCAGCCACATGAGTCCACTTTAAGAGGTACCCGACCGGCTAACATCGGTTTCAAGGTCAAGAAACCCGACAACGACCGGGAGAGTGCTGTGCTGGCCATAAGCCCCTCCATACCCCTCCAAGTGACGCCATTGGAGAGGACGACATGGCCGTCGGTTATACTTGATTGGCGCGTCTAGGATCAGAACGCTGAACTTTACCTTTTTTTAGTCTTTTTTCACGCTGAGCAGATGACTGGATTAAAGGGCAACACACATAGCACATAACGCCGTGGAGTGCCTACGTCCTGTCACCTCTCACCGGCACAGCCATAGTAAAAAACCGCCTTGAGTCGCCGGGAAGGGTCAGAGAACATTTTCTATCTAACAGAAGTTATTGCTCACACATGTTAGATAAATAAGGCATCCTACCTAAACCTTACATCTGCAGAAACCGCCGGCCGCTGTGGCCGTGCGGTTCTAGGCGCTTCAGTCTGGAACCGCGTGACCGCTACGGTCGCAGGTTCGAATCCTGCCTCGGGCATGGATGTGTGTGATGTCCTTCGGTTACTTAGGTTTGAGTAGTTCTAAGTTCTAGGGGACTGATGACCTCAGATGTTAAGTCCCATAGTGCTCAGAGCCATTTGAACCATTTTTTCTGCAGAAACCATTTTAATTGCAATGTGACAAGAAGACGCTTTGGTTGCTAAAGTCGTCTCCACTTACGTAATCTGCTCTGTGCAGAGAGTGGAGTAAACTTCTTGGCGGCAAGTCATTCAAACGGCTGCAATGACAGCCAAATAAATCCCCACACCCGATACACTTCTACTCCATAATTTCTTCCCAGTTATATACGAAAGAGTTATTTGACGGAATTTTTGTCATACAGAGCCACTATTCTGGCGCAGAAGATACCTTTATCCCTGTTGCAAAAATGTTAGTGACTGTTGTATGAAGGGCAGTTGGATTAAAACTAGACAGATGGAAAAATAGTAAGTCAGCTGTTTATCATTTCAAAAGTAATCGTTATAGCTGTTAATACATTTATCCAAAAAATGTTCAAATGTGTGTGAAATCTTATTGGACTTAACTGCTAAGGTCATCAGTCCCTAAGCTAATACACTGCTTAACCTAAATTATCCTAAGGACAAACACACACACCCATGTCCGAGGGAGGACTCGAACCTCCACCGGGACGAGCCGCACAGTCCATGACTGCAGTGTCTTTGACCGCTCGGCTAATCCCGCGCGGCTACATTTATTCCACTGCGAGACAAGACGGTTCAATGTCTTCATGGAAAAATGTTTGCAGTTGCTACGGAACCGTGATTGCAAATCGACGGCCACGAATGTCTCTCTTTCCAAAAATTTGGAAATCGTTACTGCATGGAGGATGTGTAATGGCTTTCCGGCGAAACTTCTGCAGCGTATCCGAAACAACCTAGGCAACATGCGGGCTGCCATTTCTGTTGACGGATTGTTTATTCTACAGAAGTTTCGCTGGGAAGCCATTACACATCCCCCATACAGTCAAAATCTCTCCCTACGCTCCTTCAGTATTTCGAAAAGAGATATTTGTGACCATCTGTTTTCTTTCGGAGGACGATGTACACGGCTGGGTGCAATCAGACTTTCGTAGGCAACCGCCAACATTATTCCATGGAGGCATTAACCGATAGATGTACCAACACCAACGGTGAATACTTATTGAAATAATAAACAGTTTACTTGCACTTTTACTATGTCTCGTTTTCATTTGATTGCCATTTATACACTCTAAGTCAAAAACAAAATCATTACAGTTTCAGAAAAACTGGATAAAAAATGTCGTGTGACTAGGGCCTTCCGCCGGGTAGACCGTTCGCCGGGTACTTTCGATTTGACACCACGTCGTCGACTTGCGCGTCGATGGGGATGAAATGATGACCATTAGGACAATACAACACCCAGTCCCTGAGCGGAGAAAATCTCCGACGCAGTCGTGAATCGATCCCCGGCCCTTAGGATTGACATTCTGTCGCGCTTACCACTCAGCTTCCGGGGGCGGACGAAAAATTGGATGATATATTTGAGAAAAAGAGTTTCACAAACTGAGAAAGTCAGTAAGGCGCTAGTACACCTCTGGCCCTTATGCAAGCAGTTATTCGGCTTGGCACTGAATGAGAGATTTGTTGGTTGTTCTCCGGAGTTACAGCGTGAAAATCTCGAAATAGTTGAAGAGCCCTGCCCGTAATGCTCCAAACGTTCTCAATTTGGGAGAGATCCGGTGACCTTGGTGGCCAAGGTAAGGTTGGAAAGCCCAAAGACAATCAGTAGAAACTCTCATCGTATGTGGGTCGGTACGATCTTGCTGAAATATAAGCCCAGTATGGTCTGCCATGAAAGGTAACGGAACGGGGCTTAGAATATCGTTGGCGTACCGCTGTACTGTGAGAGTGGCGCGGATGAATTGTAATGGCACCTCAGACCATCCCTCCTGTTTGACGGGCCGTATGGTGGGTGACAGTAGGGTTGGTGTCCCACCGCTGGCTGTGGCGTCTCCAAACACGTCTTCGCTTGTCATGTGGGCTTTCGAAGCGGGGCTCATCACTGAAGACAACTCTGCTCCGGTCAATGAGATTCCGGGCAGAATATGCCCGACGCCACGGCAAACGGCGGGCTTCTTGGTGTACAGAGCTCAGCCCCGTTTCTGTGAGCCGCCTCTAAATGGTTTCTCTAATGACTGAAGCACCAGTTGCACGTCGGATTAATGGTGACGAATTGATGAGGAATCCGGGGCTATGTGTGACTCTCTGACGATTGCTCGTTCCTCGTTTCTCTAGGTCGACCGCTTCCTTACTGACGCCGTGTTCCACGTGATTCACCCATCCCTCTCAGCACCGCACCTACTCAAATGCTGAGCGATTGTCGATTACTCCAACCAGATTCTTCTTGCCCAGTTACACTCACTCTTTCAAATGTTGATATGTACGTACATTGTTCACGTGTCTGTCTGCGAGACATAGTTACTGTCCGTTGAGTGCACGGAATGAAATTCGCAAAGATTTTATGCCCCGGTACCAAAACGTCCCCTGTTTACTGCCCATGCGGGATGTGCGGTGAAACCGCGCTGCAGCGTCACACACTGATTCAAAGTTAACAATTTTGCGTTTTCCGTCGATACTTGTACGAATATCAATTTGTGACCAGTTTTTTTTTTTTCTTAGAGTGCAGCTTTTAGAATATCTCTCTCACGTGATGTTCGGTAGCAGGCAGATAGGCCTTTGGAAACAACATTTCTTTGAATCATTTTCTCGTCACAGCCATAGCTATTCCATACGTTGTAGCCGTAAGCTATAAGCATTCAAGACCCTCCTGAATGTCTCCTTATGTCATCTCACTGGAAGCATGCAAGGGATCAGTACCTGCAGTCGCGTTATTCACGTGTGTCCTCGGTGGCTCAGATGGATGTCCGGCCCTGGTAGCTGAGTGGTGCTGGCCAAAGTGGCCGTGCGGTTAAAGGCGCTGCAGTCTGGAACCGCAAGACCGCTACGGTCGCAGGTTAGAATCCTGCCTCGGGCATGGATGTTTGTGATGTCCTTAGGCTAGTTAGGTTTAACTAGTTTTAAAAGAAAACAGTCTGCTTTAGGCAGTGGCGCGGCACGGACCTGCTGTCCCGGCCGCGGGCGCGCGTGAACGAGGAAGTGTTTACACCGCCGGTACTCGCGCGTGTTGTTGTCTGACTCGATCGCCATGGCACACAATTTTCGAAAGACTACGCTCCAATTTACGTTCGACAACGAATTTGCCAGACCCAAAGCTTTCGAAATAGAGCGTTTTTTGAGGGAAGAAGTTCGTTTACCTGCTGCAGACATAATTGGAATACACCTGTCCATTGTAAGCAGTACAATGTACATAAAGATGACCGATGAAGCTGCGTGTGAAAGAACTCTCTCTGCCGCACAAAGAGGCTTTAAATTTCGACATTCTGATGGCCATATCAGCGATGTAACAGTAGCTCCTTCAGGATTGGGTGTGAGGGTCATTCGGATCTTTGAGTTGCCGTTTGAGGTGCCAGAATCGATGGTTACTGAATCGCTGCGACCATATGGAACGATACTTAGTCATACGCCTGAACGCTGGGCTAGTTTTAATACCTATCCTGTGCTAAACGGCGTGCGACAGGTGCGGATCGTCCTTACTAAACATATCCCGTCTTATTTATACATTGGCGGATGTCGAGCTATTGTGATCTACGATGGCCAGCCACGCACCTGTTCTGGCTGTGGTGGAGAAGGACATATCCGCTCGGAGTGCATACAACGCCGCGTCGTGCAACTGCCACGTGGAGAAGCGTCACAGCGAGAAGTTCCCATGCAACTGCCGATGACATACGTGTCGGTGGCCCGCCGGGAAGTGTTGCCAAGTTCGGAGCGTGACAAGGACGTGTTTATGCAAGAGCAGACCGAGTTACGGGAGCATGGAGGTGACTCGGAGAATGTCCCTGCACCCATGTCACGACAGTTGAGGGAGGAACCTTCCGAAAACTCACATGTAGCAAGAGACGTGGAAATGGATGTCCAGACGGTGGCGCCGGCAACGGACCAGCGAACGACCGACGAACACAGTGAGGCAACAGAGGGCAGGGCACGCAAACAGCGATCGCCGAAGCGTCGCAAAAAGCGTCGCCATAGTTCGGGTGACACGTCCCCCCCTAGCCTAGGGGACACGGAAGGTATCCTAGCCGAAGAACTGTCTGACACAGAACACGTGTCTTCAGAGGACGCTGACAGGATTCCGTCCGATGGTGACCGGATGTCCTGCCTTTTAGATGGTCCCTCTTCATTGACACCGACTGACCCAGCGCTGCCGACGAAGGAGTCAGGGACACCAATGTCCCGGCAGCCACGTCGAAATACATCAGAGGACGTTTCTCGGATGGATGACCACTGCGACTGGGCGGAACCAGTCGAAGACCTACAGGAATTGCCACCCCCAAATGATGACCACTCACCTACAGGTTGCACACCACGGAACGACAACGAAGGAGGGCAGCCCGTTGGCGGGCACCTCTCTGAGCACGAATAGTGGACTAAAGCCCTTGGAGTTCTCAATGACATGACACGAGCATGACAACGACAACGAACCAAGCATATAAGGTGGGCACAGTGAACATTAACACCGCACGTTCGCTTGCAAAGATGCAACTTCTCCGGGACATGATTTACGCCACAGACGTTGATATTTTGCTGATGCAGGAAACCTTCAATGCTGCTTTTCCCGACGTGAATGGATATAACACTTATCTAGCGCCGACTCCAGATGGAGGACGTGGCACAGCGATACTAGTCCGGGAAGGGATTCCGATGTGTGACCTCGATTACCTTCCTTCGGCTCGGGGTTTGGCTATGACCGTGAACGGCATTCGTATTGTCAACATCTATGCACCCTCCGGATCTGACAATCGACAGGCGCGTGCACGATTCTACTCGGAGGAGATTGCCCCCCTATTCCATGGGAGGTATGACCACATCTTGGTAGGGGGGGATTTTAACTGTGTACTCACACCGAAGGATCAAACTCCTAATTTCAGCTCCTGCCACGCATTGCACACGATCTGCCGGGACATGGCCCTTATGGACACGTGGGAAAAGATCCATGGGCAGCGAGAGGGCTACACGTATTTTACTAGCCACTCGGCGAGCAGGCTGGATCGGATTTACGTTTCTGACGGACTAAGAGATCACGTGTTGGCTGCTGAACGTTGGCCCACAGCTTTTACGGATCACCTTGCGTATTTATGCACGTTAACCCTCCCACGGCAGCGGGTCTGGCGGAGTCGTAGTTCCTGGAAACTTAATTCCTCCTTATTGGTGGATCTCGAATGTCGCCAGCGGATCGAAGAAACATGGCGGACTTGCACTCGCCGTCTGCCGCTGCACCGTACGGTTCTTTCGTGGTGGCTGCAGTGCGCAAAACCGGCGATACGAAGAGCTCTCATAACGTATGGCAAGGAAAAAGCGAAATGGCTCCGAGATACACTTGACTATTACTACATGGTGCTCCGCGACCTGTCCTCCAGGGCCCCATCGCCCGAACGTCAAGCGGAAGTCCATCGCATTCAGGCCTGCATTTTATCGATCACGAGACGTCGACTGGAGGGACTTTCGATCCGTGCTCGGTGCTTGGACAACGTCGATGGAGAACGTATTGGCATGCATCATGTGTCCAAGGGACATGCGCGTAATCGCCGATCCCTAATCACAGTCCTCCATGATGACGATGGTCGGCCCTTGACATCACAACAGGCCATTGCTGCTGAGTTTCTGGAGCATTACCGCCTCCTTTTCACTGGGACGCCGACGGACAATCGGACAGAAGAAGAAATTTTGCGACAGATGCAAACGGAGGTGGATGGTCCGGATGCAGAGGTGCTATTGGCACCCCTAACGGAAGATGACATCCGGGGCGCACTCGCGAAGGGTGCGGTGCATAAATCCCCTGGGCCAGATGGGTTGACACTCGAATTTTACCGCGCATTTGCGGATTTAATGATGTCCCAGTTGGTATTGATGTATAACGAGTTATTGAGCCCTGACACGGATGTTCCGTCGCAGTTCATGGCGGGACTGCTTATACCAATACCGAAATCGACAGCGAGTGACAGCGCCCATCAATTTAGACCGCTCACGATGCTCAATACTGACTATAAGATCTTTGCGCGAATGTTGGCGGCAAGGCTCAAGATTGTAATATCCAAAACAATACCACCAGACCAGGCTTGTCTAGGGGTTCGGAGCAACATACATTCTATCCTCGGCGAATACCGTGACGTAATTTCCCTGACGGAAGCTTGTCGCATGCGAGCGGCGTTCGTATCGGTGGATTTTGATCGTGCCTTTGACAGGATCAACCATGATTTCCTTGACTCGACCATGCGACGCATGGCGATACCACAGGATTTTATTACCGTCCTCATGCGCCTCCTTCGCGGCGGTTCTTCGACGGTGAGAGTCAATGGCAGGGAGGTAGGAACGATTCCTGTTCGCAGCTCAGTTAGGCAAGGATGTCCCTTGTCGATGATACTGTTTACAATTGCGCTCGAACCATTGATGCAGACTCTTAGACGGACTCTAACAGGCGTCCGACTCCGTGCGAGCTCCTTCACGTGTCGTGCATATGCCGACGACTTGATGATACTCGTCCGGTCGGAGAACGAAGTAAGTCAGGTGGTTACCCTTCTTACTACGTACGGGGTAGCTTCGGGAAGCAGGGTCAACATGACTAAAACCAAGATCATGCACATCGGTCGAGGGCTGGACGCTCTGCGAAGTCCGTTTACGACGGTGGACATCTTGCGATGCTTAGGTGTCTTGTTCACCCGATCGCTACGGCAATCAGCGGCGGCGAGCTATCGACGTCTCCTCCAGAACGTCCGACTGCACATACGCAACAATTCACTCCGAACGCACGACCTGCTCCAAAGGGTGGACTACACTAATGTTCACCTGGCCTCGCGACTGCCGCACTTGGCACAGGTACTGCCAATGCCACATGGTCTCGCTGACAGATTAATGGCGGCCTTTGGATACTATGTCAGCCAAGGAATGTTGTTTAAGATCAAATACGAGACTTTAACTCTCCCATACCACTCTGGAGGACTTAACCTCACGGATGTGCGGAACAAGGCTCTAGCTCTATACCTGCGAGCGACGCTACGAACTTGGAACCAGCGGCAACACGCCATCACGTCGGCCATCCTGGATGTGCTTCTTCCCACGTCCTTTGAACCACCGGTAGCAGTAGGCACCATCTCGCCCTCGTTTTCTCACGTCGCGCGATTTTTTGTTGATTTTAGTTATGTTCAGTTACAGATACCTTCTACCAGAATCCCCACTACCCGTGAGATATATCGATACTTGCGGCGTCATCATGGCAGCAATGTTGTCGAACTTAAATACCCAACACGGAACTGGCAACAGATTTGGCGAGCTGTCCACACACCTCTCCTCACCACAGCAGCGCGATCGTCATGGTATACACTAATCAACCGCAAGACAGTCAACCGCCAACGATTGTACGACATTCGCATGGTAGATTCCCCGCTCTGCCTTATATGTGGCATGCAGGACACCGACGAACATTCTCTGCAGTGCGGTGAGGCAAAGAATGTTTGGCGGCTGACGCAACGCATCATGGCCCTCCTCCGACGCACCGACGAATCCACGATCACGACGGACGCTTTATTTTTCCCTGACTCTGTCTTTTTCCCCTCACACAAAACATCGGCAATCCGATGGATTGGAGGACACGCATCACACTACGTGATCTCGCGGACCTTGATATCGGTCATGGACTATTGGCATTATCTACTAGAACAACACGAAATCATCAGACGCCACTCTAAATATAAAACGCATTTTGCGAACTTTCTAGGCAGCGTGTTTCATAGCCCCCCCGAAGCGGTGGGGAGTCCCAGGTTTACATTGGATCGAGGGATAGGATTTACTCCCAGTGAAGTGACGAGGATGTCACTTCGGCCCTATATTTATTTCCCTTCTTTTTTATATATGATTTTTCTTTTGGGACATTAAAATTAACTGAATAAATAAAATATTATCAATGTTTCCTTCCTGCTGCCTCTCCCTTATCCTGTCAGGAGACGGGGACACCGTGGCCAGGCCTCCAAGTACGACCCCTGCCCACTCTGCCCCCTGACCTACTTAAAAAAAAAAAAAAAAAAAAAAAAAAAAAAAAAAAAAAAAAAATTCTCCGCTCAGGAACTGGGTGTTAAAAAAAGTGGGAACCCGCTGACCTGTGAAAGGGCGTCTGTTCTGGTTCGCGGTTCCAGTCTTGCCCACGCTGACGTTTTTATCCCTTCTGTGAAAGAGCTACAAGCAGTCAGAAAAAAAAGATGGATAGAACGACTGCCAGGTAAGCAAGAGATCCCGGGTTCGAGTCCCGCTCGGGGCACACATTTTGAGCTGTCCCCATCGAAGTATATCAACAACACCTGTCGGCAGCTGAGGGTTCCAATTAATTATCATTTATGTCATCTGTATACCCACCTTCAATTAGGTTAACCATCTGATCTTTTATTATCTCTTAGAATCCAACAAAGAACGCCCTCGGTTCAGCTGCCGTCCACCTGTCATCCCGAGGAACCTCCCTGTGTACCCAAAGTCGCTAGCGCGCTCGAATGCGGTGGCCCTCGTCTCGGAGGTACAACGGATCGAATGCTTGTGGTCGATAAAATCTACTCTGCCAGTATTTGACCGGAAAGGTGAAGAGCGATGGAGCAAAGTTCCTGATCGCCAGTCTTTGCGCCAATGTCCTTGATTAAAGTCCAAACATCTTCGTAATGTCTCACGAAATGAGGGCGTGTGACACTGTTGATAGTGATCCGACCGCCGGATGGATACATTAAGCTCTGCGGTCCCCAATGTGCACTTCGAGAGGAGCAGACTATTTGCCGGCACTGGGTTTCATCCTCTCCCTTGTCTCATCAACATTCTCATACAAGACAAAAAAATTACAGGCAACGATTACAGTCAACCACATTCCGTTAATACACGTACGACGCAATCTCACATATCCACAAAGAAATGGGCCAAAGTGGGCGGTGGAAGAACACGCTTTCCGACCAGCGGCTGAACCCACTACGTCGAGTTTCCTAGTCAACAACGCCACACGATTTCGACATTTTTAACATTTCGTTATCGTTACAGTAATATTTATGTTTTCCATTTCACTTGTTTTCTTGTGATCTTCTCCTTACTTCTAGTTACTTCTTTAATTTTTATTTGTTTCTGTATTTTTTTCACATTGCAAGATTATGGCCTTCGCGCCCTCTCTTACATATAACCACAAATACATACTAAGTCACGATAAATGTATTATGAGAACAACAGAAAAACTAACAACAAAAACTAATAATAATAATAGGTGTACAACATCGCTTCGCCGTATTGCAACACATGGTAGTATCGCCATATATAGTGCAGGCGGTGTCATACAATAAGCTGAGGCGTTTGGAAACAGAATGCCATCGTCCATTTGCTATTGCGTCATAAAGTTATTCTCAACTGAATATGTCAACTTACGAGGCTAATTCTCGTCATTTGCGGGAATTTTAATTTTCTGCATTAACACGAAGTAGCTGCGGCTGAGGCTGAGATAACACCTATCGCGAGGCAACCGTCAGTGAAAATGATTTAAACGCTCCACGAACTAAGATTTTGACGTCGAAGACCGGCTTGGCGGTGGAAGAGAAATTTTCGAAGCTACTGAAACCGACGGGCACACTCACAGGAGATCGTTATCAAAAGCAACTGATGCATTTCAGCCGAGACTTGAAAGACAAACGGCCAAGATATAGCGACAGACTTGAAAAGCTGATTTTTGATCATGAGAATACAAGACCCCGTGTCGCAGAATCCCTCAAAACATACTTGGAAACGTTACAATGGCAAGTCCTACCCCACCCACCGTATTCTTTAGGTATTCCTCCCACTGACTATCACCTTTTTCGATCAATGGCGCAATGTTTGGCAGATCATCACTTCCGGTCTTATTAACAAGTGCAAAAGTGGATCGGTACATGGATCTCCTCAAAGGGCGCCCAATTCTTCCGTCGCTAGACTCGCATACTGCCCGACAGATGGGAGAAAGAAGTGGTCAGCGATGGCCAATACTTTGAATCGTGCATGAATTGTAAGATTTTCACAATGAAGCCTCGAGCTTCGATAAAAATCGAGGGAGCAATGTTGTAGAAATAATAATAACAATCATAATCATGTTTCACGCATATTCATTTCGTTAAGTACTTTCATCATTACGTCTTGTCGAATGTGAGCAGTGAAATCAAGCAGAAATGGGTAACAGCACTACAGAAGGTATCAAAGTGGAGACTTAGTTGAGTGGTTAGAGGAAGCACGGGAAATAATACGGCAAGGTCAGCAAACGAAGAACGAAGAAAGCAGAAAAATGTAGGAATAAGGGAATCGTGGATAGTGTTGACAATTTCAAGAGGGTGTGGGATATGGCACTCAATGTAGCGACAACTCACCGACCGCTTCGTCTCTGAGAGCTGGAAAACACCGAAGAGATGAACATTTCGCGGAATAACGGCAGGTATGAAACAAAGAAAAAGAAAATAAAAGCACGAAGAAGGGCATAGCGAGCGGAAAGAGCCGAAGTCAGCTGTAAATAGTGATGCGGCACCAACAATACGTCACATAGTTGTACATGTGAGTAACACGGCGTGATATCCCCGCATCACGAAAGACAAACTCCTTGTGCGCCGTCTAACATTCCAGATATACGAGCCAAAGTCAGCTGAACTCTCTCAGCTCGGTCTCACTCTGCAGAAGGAGCTGCTGACTCTGCTCGTGCTCAAGTAAGCCGCATACTCAGGTATTACAGTGAGTGCGGAACGATATGCATTAAATATGACGCTGTACGTTTCGAGGCAACGGCTACCGCAGCCAAAAGATTATGTACCTCACTCTATGTGGGCTTGCTGAAAAGGAATGCCTACGAATTTCTTACCGAAAACTTGTAGCTTTTTAAATAAAATATACGTTATTAAAATTCTACACTTTTATTCTTCTTCTTCTTTCGCGTACGCCATAGTTCCACAGCGATCGCAGGGTCGGCGTGGTTACAACGGACTTGGCAGCGTTAGTGTTAGTGTCGGCCGGATGCCCTTCCTGCCGCCACCCCGCACCCCCCAGGACGGAATTAGTGTACCCGAGCTGTCTGCGTCTAGTGTAAATCGTGAAATAGTGCGGACGTGTTTTCAAATGTCTGCGACGCGTGTAACTGAGGCGGAGCGTGGGGATGTGGAAAATCGCCTAAAAACCACATCCAGGCTGGCCAGCACACCGGCCGTCGTCGTTAATCCGCTGGGTGGATTCGATCCGGGGCCGGCGCGCCTACCCGAGTCCAGGAAGCAGCCCGTTAGCGCGCTCGGCTACCCTGGCGGGTTCTACACTTTGACTCTTCCTGTGTACATATTTGTAGCCCTCTGCTGCTCAAGGACTCCGAATTGAAGCGTGTAACATGTAATTGTGTAACGTAACTACGTCTGTGCGTGAAAAACGTCCCTGAATTCGAAGAGTTCGTCCACACATAGGGCAATAGAGCACCCTCTCTTTCAGCATAACAATGTCAGACTACACACGAGCGCTGCGATAGCTGCAACAATGCGACGCCTTGAGTTCAGTGTCATCGATCATCCTCCATACAGCCCCGACTTGATTCTATTCGATTTCCATCAGTTTCCACAACTTAAAGAACACCTTCGGGAACTTCGCTTTATAGTGATAAAGTGATGCAAACGGAGGTGAAGTTGTGGCTCCGTCAACGAAATCAGACTCGTTACAGTGACGGCATAGACAAACTGGTCTCTCGTTGGGAGAAATGTGTTCGTCGCCAGGGTGGCTATGTTGAGAAATAAAACTGTAGATGTGAGGAGTAAATAATAGAATGTTAATAACGTTTGTATCCTTTAAAAATTTTTAGAGCCTTCACATAAAAAATTCGGAAGCATTACTTTTTAACATGCCCTCCTACTATCTCTCTTCGTGCCATAATGACATTGCTGATAATGTCCGTAATGCATCTGCGTAAGGGATAGTGGCTGGATGTGATGGTTAACGAGCTGCTATCACTAAATGAGACAATAAGACCGTGTCGCAGCTCTTCCCGACCAATCGGACTTTATGAAGCTTGCTTAGCACATCTTCGGCACGGGAACAGGCCTCTGACGCATGGCTTATCAGCGAAAATCATCACATAAATGGTTTATAAGAATTGTGATATAAACGGTGTTGAGTGCCCTGCACAATCAAACAAAGCAATCAAAATCAAACTATTGGAACAATTCAGTGAAGATTCAATGAAAATGTGAATGCCAAACATCCACAATACACATAATCGTATTACTCTGAGTAGAACTGTCACTTCCTCCCTTGTTTGTTTATTTATAAAAAATGGTTCAAATTGCTCTGAGCACTATGGGACTTAACATCTGAGGTCATCAGTCCCCTAGAACTGAGAACTACTTAAACCTAACTAACCTAAGGACATCACACACATCCATGCCCGAGGCAGGATTCGAACCTACAACCGCAGCGGTCGCGCGGTTCCAGACTGAAGCGCCTAAAACCGATCGGCCACAGCGGCCGGCGCTTATTTATAGACGCAATCACATGTTTATGACAGTCATAACTGGTTTCGGCCATACAATGACCATCTTCAGATTCTAAAGGCGGCATATACTGAACTCAGGTTTATGCGTTGTCAATGCCGCCTGTAGAATCTGAAGATGGTGACTGCATGACCGAAACCGGTTATGACTGTGTCATAAACATTTGAATGCGTCTATAAATAAACAAAAAATTTTTACAAAATAATCGATCACGCACTCCATAGACAAAATGTCGTTTTTTCCAAAAACTTCCTCCCTTGCCAGTAACAGACGTGGATCGTATACGGAAAGAGCGGTTGCTGGTATACATCTGTGTGAGACTGAATAGCTCTAATTGTACGTCCTTGATTTTTTTTTTTTTGTTTGTGGGAGGGGCGGAAGTGGCGAGGTACGATGAAGTAGCAATATATTGCTTCTCTTCAAGGAAAGGCTCTCAGAATTTCAACAGTGAATCGCACAATGACGTACACTGTCTCTCTCGTAGCGTCTGCCAGTGAAGTACGTTGAACTTCTCCGTGACGCTCTCGTATTTACTAAAAAACGTGCAACAAAACGTACAGCTCTTCGTGGAATCTACCATACTGCCTATATTAATCTTATCTGGCAACGGTCTCAGACTCACGAGCAACACTCTAGTACCGGTACTGTAAGCTCTTTACTTCTACTCTACCTGAGAATTCTGCCAATGATTCTGTGTCCGATACCCGCCTTACCTGCGATTAGTACTGTGTGTGTGCTACACTTTGAATCGCTACGTTCGCGTAAGTATTCAATTTACGTGAACTGCTTCGAGTGACTGTTTGGCAATTGTGTGATCACACAAAAACGGGGATTTCCGCCCAGTTATGCGCAATATGTTACATTTGCTTATGTTGATAGTCAACTGTCAATCTCTGCACCAAGCGCCAGCCTTCTGCAGTTATTCTTGTATTTTGCGTTGCAGCTATCTCTAGCGTTGCAACTCCTCTGTCTTTAACAGCACCATCAGCGAACAGTCTCGTAGCCTACAGCAATGGTCCTGTAACACTCACTCGGGTTACGTCCGAGATTTCTTTTATGTCTGTACTTCATTAAGAATGTCACGCTGTTTTCCTTTTGCTAACAACTTTCAACTCAGTAACTCAGCTGGCTTGATATTCAGTACGCTCGTACTATGTTCAGTAGGCGAAATGCCGGACATTGTTGGGAGCATTCCGGAAGTCAATGAAGAGAGTGCTTCATCCTGGGCCCCATTAACTACTGCCTTTAAGGTCTCGTGAATGAAAGGGAATCAGCCATGTCGTTAACAACACAAGCACTCCATACGGCGGGCCCCCTATGTGTATAAGCTAACAATGCATCACAGTTTAGTTGTAGTGCAGGTTGCGGGCACATAGGAGGGGCGTTTGAAAAGTCTGTGCAAAAATAAAAACTACCTACGTGTTTGGGGTAAACCTTATTTATTTTTCGACATAGTCTCCTTTTAGACTTACTCACTTCGTCTAACGCTGTTCTAATTTGTTGATCCCTTCTGAATAATAGGAATTGTTCAAGACTCCAAAATAGCTATTAGTTGCTGCAGTTACCTACTCGTTTGAATAAAATCTTAGTCCCGTCAGCCATTTCTTCAAATTCGGGAACAAATAGTAGTCCGAGGGAGCCAAGTCAGGAGAATAGGGGGGATGTGAAACGAGTTGGAATCCTATTTCCATTAATTTTGCGACCACAACTGCTGCTGCATTGTCGTGATGGAAAAGGACTTTCTTGTGGTTCAATCGCCGGCGTTTTTCTTACAGCTCGGTTTTCAAACGGTCCAACAACGATGAATAATATGCACTTGTAACAATTTTACCCTTTTCCAGATAGTCGATGAGGATTATCCCTTGTGAATCCCAAAAGAATGTAGCCATAACCTTTCCGGGCGAAGGAATGGTCTTCGCCTTTTTTGGTGCAGATTCTCCCTTGGTAACCCATTGTTTAGATTGTTGTCTGATCTCAGGAGTATAGTAATGTATCTGTGTTTCAGCCACAGTGACAAAACGTCACTTGAAGTCCTGCGGGTTCTTCCTGAACAGCTGCAAACCATCCTTGCAACTCTTCAAACGATTCCGTTTTTGGTCAAGCATGAGCAATCGCGGAACCCATCTTGTGGATAGCTTTCTCATGCCCAAATGTTTATGCAAAATATTATGTACCCGTTCATTCGAGATGTCCGCAGCACCAGCAATCTCATGCACCTTAACTCTTCTGTCATCCCTCACCATATCATGGATTTTATCAATAATTTCTGAAGTCGTAACTTCCACAGGCCGGCCAGAACGTTCAGCATCGCTTGTGCCCATGTGGCCACTCCGAAAATTTTGAAACCACTTATAAACTGTTCTTATCGAAGGTGCTGAGTCACCGTACTGTTTATCAAGCTTCTCTTTAGTCTCATGAGGCGTTTCGCCTTTCATAAAGTAATGTTTAATCACCACACGAAATTCTTTTTCGTCCATTTGTTGACAATCACGCGACTTCCCTGATAAACACCAAGAAATAGACCAGTATGGCTAAAACTTGGTGTGAGTTCATTCCAAAGATGCTACTAACAAAACATGACTTCAATAAGCGCCGGTTGTGTCATCTCTCCGACTTTGCACGGACTTTTCAAACGCCCCTCGTAAAAGGCTGTAGCTCCCAGCACCGGAAGAAGACCAGTGGATCTGTGGTCAAAACACCGTGCGCAAAATGGAATGTCAGTCCAGTTAAAAAATCGTAAACACACTATCAGCTCTTTATTATGCTACTAGTCGAAGGCTGTTTAGTGCGACACAGAAGAATGCCCGAAGTGAGGGTTTTGTTTGTGCCTTCAGCAGGCGATTCGCACGAGAGAGGGGGCGGCGTGCCCGCGGTCCCTCCCCTGTGTGGGCGCCACCCACCCCACGGCACCCCACAGGCCACCCTAACGCACTCACGCACAAAATGGCTGCCCGCCCACCCTGCGTGGCCTCCCCCGCGTGCGTGGCGTGGCGGGGGAGGCGCTCGCGAAATGGCAAGGCTGGGCCACTCCCACCGCCAGTCATTAGGGGGACACAGCCGGGCACCCCACACCACACCAGCATGCGTTGTCTCTTACCGTCGTCACTGAAGTTCCACCAAACTCCTGTCGTGGATGCCACTAGCAGAAGACAAGTTGTCCAAGGTGTATTATAATTAATAGCTACAAATAATAGCACCATTCTTATCCATCATCTATAAGAGATCATTGGAAGAGCGGAAAGTTCCACGGGACTGGAAGAAGGCCCAGGTCATAGCAATCTTTAAACAGGGTAGAAAATCGGAATCATATAATTACCGGCCAATTTCACTGACATCGATTTGTTGTAGAATCATGGAACATATTTTGCAAATCAGACATAATGACCTTTCTAGACTCTGAGAAGCTCATGCTCATTTGCAGAAACCAGCTCGGTTTTAGGAAACAGCGGTCATGCGACACACAGCTGGCCCTCTTTGTGCATGATATACAACTGGCTCTATATATCGGCTCCCAGGTTGATGCCATATTTCTCGACTTTCGAAAGGCGTTCCGCATTGTTGCTTGCTCCAAAAAGTGCGTGCTTACGGTCTATCCGATGACATATGCGGTTGGATAGAAAGTTTTCTAACAGACAGGGAGCAGTATGTCCTCCTGAATGGGGTGACTTCAACAGAAACAAACGTAACTTCAGGTGTGCCCCAGGGCAGCGTAATAGGTCCGCTGCTTTACGATTTACATAAACGATCTGGTTGATGGTATTGACAGCGGCATTACACTGCCGATAATGCTGTAGTGTACAAGAAAGTAGTATCACACGAAAGTTGCGAACAAATTAATGAGGTTTTGCAGAAAATTAATGCGTGGTGTAATGACTGGCAGTTACCTCTCAAGTGTAACCTAGTGCGTAGAACAAGGCGAAAATCCCCATTAATGTACGAGTACAAAATAAATGCCCAGTCTTTGGAAGCGGTAAAATCCGTCAAGTATCTGGATGTAACTATTCGAAATGATCTCAAATGGAATGATCGGATTACACAAGTAACGGGTAAGAGAAACTCTAGATTGCGGTTTATTGGTAGAATCCTGAAGCGATGCAGTCCTTCAACAAAGGAAATAACTTACAATACGTTAGTTCGTCCAGTCTTAGAGTATTGTTCGTCTGTATGTGACCCTTACCAGTTGGGTCTGATTCAGGAGATTGAGAAGGTCCAAAGAAGAGTGGCAAGATTCGTGACTGGTACATTTAGCCATCGCGAGAGTGTTACAAATGTCACAAATGTCATAGAAAGTCTGAAGTGGGACACACTTGCAGATAGACGACGCACTAAATGGAAGGGGCTGCTCACTACATTCCGAAATGCGATCTTTTCCGAGGATGTAGATGATATATTATTACCACCAACTTTCACATCGCGCAATTATCACCATTCAGTGATAAGCGAAATTAGAGCTCGTACTGAGACGTACAGAGAGTCGTTTTTGCCTCGCGCGATCCGTGAGTGGAACAGGGGGGTGGGGGGGGGGGGGGGGAGGAATATGACTTTGGTGCGATTTGTGCCCTCTTCCACACACCGCTTGGTGGCTAGCGGAGTATATATGTAGATGTAGAGCTGGAAGTATATAATGACAGAACCAGAAACGTATGAATAATAACATGTCCGCAGAAATGCCGTTGGCGAAATAGTTGCGAATGTATGTTTAGCAGCCGCCACTCACTTCGGTTGGAAATGATGTCTTTGTGCAAATGCATAGTCTGACAAAAAAAATGTGAAGCACCCACAAGAGGAGGAGGAAGCGAAGTAAAACTTCGCGGGTTGACAGACTGTGGTGTAATTTCAGTGATTACAAGATAGTCCAATTTAGAGAGAACTCAGCAGTATGAGCCAAACTATGGATATGATGCTGCACCCGCTCTGACCTGGATGCATGCACTGATTCGGTAGAGAAGGGTCTCATAAAACCGCTACATTTTTTTCATGAGGCAAGCTGGTCCACATCTGTTGTAACCGGTGCTTGACATCCAAGATCCTGACACTTCTGTAGTGGTCCCATACATATTCTAAAGGGGACGAATCTGGGGATCTAGCTGGCCATTTGAGCACGTCACAGATGGTCATAGAGACAATTGCCATGCATGGTTGAGCACTGTCATGTTGAAAAATTGCACACCGTACCGTCGCATCAGAGGTAACACATCAGGATGCAGGATGTCCGTTACATGCCGTCAGAGATCCCTGAGCCACGCCCAGCTGTCATCTGAAGTCATACCCGATGGCACCTCATACCATGACACAAGGACCAAAAGCGCTGTGCATCTACAAAACATTGGAAGAACGGGTCCACGATCATCCAAGGTAGTGTAGAACTGTGATTCAACGCTGAATAAAATACGATGCCATTTATCAGCAGCCCATGGCTGGTTGCACCGCCACCATTGCAAACGCAGCCTCTTGTGTTGTGGTGCTAACGGTAGCCTATGCATTGGTCTGTATCCTACCAATGGTGTGTCATGACACAGAATGTTGGAGTCCTTTACTTCTTCTCGGATAGCAGGCGCAGGTGTGGAGGTGTTGGCACGTGCTTGGTGCACAGTACAGGGAATTTACACCTACATCTACATTGATACTCCGCAAGCCACCCAACGGTGTGTGGCGGAGGGCACTTTACGTGCCACTGTCAGTACCTCCCTTTCCTGTTCCAGTCGCGTATGGTTCGCGGGAAGAACGACTGTCTGAAAGCCTCCGTGCGCGCTCTAATCTCTCTAATTTTACATTCGTGATCTCCTCGGGAGGTATAAGTAGGGGGAAGCAATATATTCGATACCTCATCCAGAAACGCACCCTCTCGAAACCTGGCGAGCAAGCTACACCGCGATGCAGAGCGCCTCTCTTGCAGAGTCTGCCACTTGAGTTTATTAAACATCTCCGTAACGCTATCACGGTTACCAAATAACCCTGTGACGAAACGCGCCGCTCTTCTTTGGATCTTCTCTATCTCCTCCGCCAACCCGATCTGGTACGGATTCCACACTGATGAGTAATACTCAAGTATAGGTCGAACGAGTGTTTTGTAAGCCACCTCCTTTGTTGATGGACTACATTTTCTAAGGACTCTCCCAAAGAATCCAACCTGGCACGCACCTTACCAACAATTAATTTTAAATGATCATTCCACTTCAAATCGTTCCGCACGCATACTCCCAGATATTTTACAGAATTAACTGCTACCAGTGTTTGTTCCGCTATCATATAATCATACAATAGAGGATCCTTCTTTCTATGTATTCGCAATACATTACATTTGTCTATGTTAAGGGTCAGTTGCCATGCCCTGCACCAACTGCCTATCCGCTGCAGATCGTCCTGCATTACGCTGCAATTTTCTAATGCTGCAACTTCTCTGTATACTACAGCATCATCCGCGAAAAGCCGCATGGAACTTCCGACACTATCTACTAGGTCATTTATATATATTGTGAAAAGCAATGGTCCAATAACACTCCCCTGTGGCATGCCAAACGTTACTTTAACGTCTGTAGACGTCTCTCCATTGAGAACAACATGCTGTGTTCTGTTTGCTAAAATCTCTTCAATCCAGCCACACAGCTGGTCTGATATTCCGTAGGCTCTTACTTTGTTTATCAGGCGACAGTGCGGAACTGTATCGAACGCCTTCCGGAAGTCGAGGAAAATGGCATCTACCTGGGAGCCTGTATCTAATAGTTTCTGGGTCTCATGAATAAATAAAGCGAGTTGGGTCTCACACGATCGCTGTTTCCGGAATCCCTTCCCTTGCGATGGTCAGACGTGTTCGACTGGAAGTCAGAGACAGGAATGCATGCCATCACTCTTTCATGCAGTGACCACAACAGTATGTCCTTCATCAGGATACTGCACGTTCAAAAAATGTGTGAATTCCTAAGGGACCAAACTTCTTAGGTCATCGGTCCCTAGACTACTTAAACTAACTTATGCTACGTACAACACACACCCCCATGCCCGAGAGGGGACTCGACCTTCCGGCGGGAGGGGCCGCGCAGTCCGTGCCATGACGCCTCAAACCGCGCGGCCACTCTGCGCGGCGATACTGCATGATTCGACAACACCGTCAATGGAAGATCCACAATTTGGCACTTTTCAAGCTGCGTCAGGTACTCTATCTCATACGAGTAAGGCAGCATCTCCGTGACCACCACAGTGCTGCTGAGTGCAGTACCTAATGTTGACCACGTCCACGGGCCTCCTATCAACACTAGACACCAGTAACACTAATGCATCTTCCTGGCAGATTAAAACTGTGTGCTGGACCGAGACCTATCGGGGGCAAGTGCTCTACGGATTGAGCTATCCAATCACAATTCACGATCCATCCTCAAAGCTGCACTTACTCGTCTCCTACCTTCTGAACTTTTCCTGCGAAAACTACAAGACTAGCACTCTTGGAAGACAGGACATTGCGGATACGTGGCATAGCAATAGCCACAGCCATAGCCTGGGGGATGTCGAGCTGTGAGGATAGGTCATGAGTTGAGCTTGGATAGCTAAGTCGGTAGAGCACTTGCCCGCGAAAGACAAAGGACCTGAGTTCGAGTCTCGGTCACGCACACAGTTTTAATCTACCAGGAAGTTTCATATCAGAGCACACTCCTCTTCAGAGCGAAAATTTCATTCCGGGAACACTAATGCTTTCTGCTGTCCTTTCTACCTACTATAGAGAACCGCAATTCTAATCATCATTTACCCGCCGATGGTGTGCGTGTGCACGAAGTTATTTTGATATCCGACCAGGTCTTCTGTTTGCTTCGTTTTTTGTGTCAGGGAATGTACATTTGAAATGTAAATTTTCGATTTGAACCCCAGCCAGTTGGGCTCAGTTTCAAATAAGCACACATACTCTCCATCGTCCGGTAACGAATAACACTGAATGTGTACTTCGGGGTAACAGGCTATCGTTTCATTTCGGCAGACATTCTTTCAACAAAACTAAACGAACGAGGGTGCTTCCAGTTTCTGTGGCGGATAATCTCTCGCTTGCTTGGGATGTTGCCCAAGCTCAAAGTTGAGGAACGTGGTACATGCGTTGTGAGGTACCATAACAATCTGCTGATGATGGAAAACGATTTCTAAAGCGCCAATGTGGTCCGAAATAGAACAGTCGAGCAGAATTTGTACTTTGGCCTGCAAGATAGCCTGATCTCAATCCTCTGGAATTTTCTGTCTCGGGTTATCTCAAAAGTGAAACGCACATCACTTCCATTGATGCAATTAAAGAACACAGGCAGTGATTTGTATAGTCTTGCCAGGCTTTACGATATGATCCAGGGGTGTTTGTAGGACTTGGTAACTCACTGTAGACGAGACTGCAATACTGCATCCAAACAGACGACACGTGCAACACCACCTCTCGCTCATATCTCACGTCCCCTAGACACAGGAAAAGAAGACGAAGATCTCGGAAGACAGTAATGCAGCTCTGTTTACACATAAGAAAGCACGCTGAGAGGGTTGTTCAATGTCATTGAATTTGCCCCAAACGTGTTTTATGTGAGCTACACTACTTTTTGTCCTCACCTCGCGCAATTTAGCATTTGCTATAAGGTAACGATATGGAAGTCGCACGGGCAAATTTTTACCCTCCCCCCTTTCTTCTCGTTACTTGTGGTCATGTACGTCTGTTACGTACATTTTTTGGGTGGTTGATGTGGCGTGTGACGTCATACGAACGCAGACAGAAAATAACGACTTTTTTTTTGTTCTTTTTTTTAAAGGTGGGTTTTGGTGTCGGGCAGCTCTGCAGCGTAGCCCCAGACCTAGGTTGGGTTGGAGGGTAGGACTTAGGTTGTGACTTTACGAAGCTAATGAATATGAATACGAAATATTAGTTGTGGTGAATGCAGATTTCCCTGAGCTATTTATACCAACCATTTTGATGACTTTATGGGGAAGTGCCGGCGGGTGGTATTAGTATGTTCAATATTTCAGCGTCCATTCATTTCACTTTAGACCATCCATAACTTCTCTAAATAATCTCAGGAGAATACCAGAATATTACTGACGGTGGTTCAAAATCCATATATTCCCCTGCAACAGCGTGTGTAACTGTAGCTAACATGGTAACTTGTCTAACATTTTGTTGACATCTGCGACTGCTCTGAAACGTTTAACGATAACGCGTTACAGAAAGTCTGCAGGAACACATATTCACGACCTAGTAGTAGTATGGGGGCAGTAAAAATGACACTTCTTAGATTCTACGTAAAGAGGCGAGGGTTGGAGGGAGGATGCCAATGGCCTGCAAATAGAGAGTGTGAGTGGTCAACAAACGCACAGCGAACAGGGCACGTCTGATAACCAGAAGCGAAATTTCTGAGGGAGATAACTGATATGTCGTTGACAAGACTTGGGACCTATTGGAGCAGTAAGGCTAACTTGGATTAAGTAAGTTATTTTTTTTTAGTATACAGAACAAGTGTGAATCATTCACCTGTCTATGAATAGAGGTAATAAACAATTACTGTCGGATTGCGAGACACCTGAAAACACATGTATGATTTCAAATAAAAGAGCAAAAGGTTATTTGTAGGGAAATTTCTGCATCATTTACAGGTTAGATTTCCTACCACATTATTCACAGTACCAATGATTCATTTTTCGGCCCAACTACCGCTTAAACCGAAGTGTTTTCTGTGCTGTCCGTTTATGTCAATTTTCGAAAAAAAAAAATTGTCCTTCAAGTAGCTCCCTGTTTATCGCGACAAGGTTAAGCTCGCCCCATATCCAGACGTCACACTAATGGATATCCCTTCCCGTAGAAGGCACTGGACTTATTCACGGTCCCTGTGAGGCACTTGGTTATGCTGACCACTTTGCTGCTGGGTTCAGCTGTGTATGCCGCCTCAGCAGTTCACACCAGCAAGACAGAACGAGGGCTGTTGGGTAAGTAAGGTTCGATCGGACGCGAAATGGAAACCACGGTGAAAACAAAAAATGTTTTATTTCCAACAGTTAGCTACACCTTCCAGCTACTACTCCACACAGTCGACGGTCCGACTTAGACATCTGTCGTAGCGCTGTACCAACTTTCCTATACTGTCGTCTTGGAAGGAAGTCACGTGTACCAATTCTCTACGCTGTAAACAGATCGTTGTCTATGCCAAAATGTTGTCTTCGTATCCAGCGGTTCAATTGGGCAGGTGTGAAACTCAGGGGGAGCCAATTACGGGCTGTATGGTTGGGGATCAAACACTTGCCATCGAAAACGCTGCAGGATCATCTACATTGCCCCTGCAGAGTGCGGCCAAGAATTGTCATGAAGAAGGAAACACATGACAGGTACATTGTGTGGTTTGCATGACATCAGACGAAATCTCTCACGAAACCCTCATTCTAGACGGGATTAACCATTCTCTCGACATCTTTAAGTGTTGATTGTGCGCACAGAACTGAAAAGAGCGATTGACGGGCATACTAGAGACACTGCAAATGTTCAACGGATTTTCATTGTGGTTTCTATTTCGTTTCCGATTGGACCATACTGTCCGAACAGCTCTCGTATATCTTTCCAACAGAGATGGGTTCTATGCATCCAATGATTAACCTACAAGCGTCGTTCAAGCGATGGTCCACAGGACAGGAAATCGATTTGGACTTCCGACGGTCTGTTAAAATCTGTTGCCCGCAAACTGGGTCAAGTTCTATCCATTTATGCCACTTGGGACTGTGAGAACTGAGGAACATAGCAGGGTGTGATAGCGCAAAGGATTCGACATAAGCGCGCTTCATCGTAACCAAATCGCGTATCTACAAAGCAAAGACCACTGCCTCTGAGATCGTGCAGCCACTGGGATTTCAACATGGCACGTTATGACGGATATACCGTGAATACCTCTGTACTGGGAAAATCGCCGCCAGCGTAGTAGTCGAGTATCGTGGACTGGCCATAGTGAAGAAAATCACTTGCCAATTCGATGTTGGTTAGCACCAAATGGTGAACAGTCATAACATCCAAACCTACCTCGTTAATATGGGTGTAGTAGCCACAGTCCTAGACAAATAGCTGTGCTCATCACACGTCACAGCGCACGATTAGTAAGTCGGAGGAACTTCGCGATCGCACCCTAGAAGCACCTGGACTGGCGAGTCTCGGTATACTTCGATATACGCCGAAGGCAAGGGGCAAGTGAGTTGGAAATCATATAAGGTAATGCAGTCTATGTGCCAACAGAACATAGTTCAGACATGTGGTGGATGTGATGACATGTGCGGGCCGTTTATGTGGAGTAAAATGGGACACCTAGCACCTGATGGTGTATCATCGGCTCTCACAAGCGAACTTTATAGAAACTCATTACGATCTCTCAGCGTTATTGATTAATTATCTGCTTCTCTGTGTTCAGCCTGGTTGTTGATGCCATTACTGTACAAGATAAGCTGCATGACGAAAACAATGAACCACCCACAAGAGGAGGAGGTAATGAAGTGAAAATTCACGGTTCCAGGGGTTATTTGATGTTATTTCATTGATTACAATATGGAATCAAATTTACAAAGAATCTAGCAGTATGAGTCCACGTGCCAATAAGACGCAGCACTCACTCTGGTCTCAATGCATGCAGTTCTTCGGTTGGGAAGGGTGACACACAGCAGTTGCATCGTCTCCTGGGACAGATCGGGATTCTTGCTAGCCTTTGAAGTGTCCTCCACATCGCGCGGACGAAGCATAGGGGCACGTTCCGTGCGTGGTCGAGCATTGTCTGTTGAAAAATGGCACCATGATAGTGTCACGTGAGAGGTAACACTTGAGGATGCAGGATTTCTGTCACGAGCCGCTGTGCCGTCAGGGCTCCATCAGTCACTGTCAGCTGAGACCTGAACTCATATCCGATGGCACCCCACACCATGGCGGCGGGAGCAACACCGCTGTGTCTCTCCAAAATGTTGGAAGAATGGAACCTTTCCCCAGGTCGCTGTCATATTCGCTGATAATGGTCATCGAGGGTAGTGCCGAACCGTGATGCATCAATGAACACCATGTGACCCTATTCATCAGAAGTCCATGCTTCCTGGTCGCGGTACTCCTCCAAATGTGTTGTGGTGTCAACGGCTGCCTACGGACGGTACAGTAACTGCCTACTTCAGCTACTGCTCGTCTCTGATCAATAGTACGGGACGACACAGAATGCTGCAAGGTGCCCACTACTTTTTGTCGGATGGCAAGTGCAGAATACAGGGGTTACAATGTACTTCGTGCAAAATACGGCGATCCTCCCTTGCGATGGTCAGAAGTGGTTGACTAGAGCCTTGATAATAGATCTGCCTGCCCTCACGTTCTCATGCAGCCCAACAATGCGCCATCGTCACATCTGAATTCCGCATAAATCTGGTTGCTGCACGACTTCTCCAGCCGGCCAAATGGAGCCCCACAATGAGGCCCCTTTCAAAATTCGTCAGGTGTTGATAACACTGTCTCAAACGAGCATGTGGCATCTCCATGTTCTTCACGGCGATCACACGACATCTGACGCTCTTCACTTTCCTTATACACCATACCAGACCTTACAGCAATACTAAACACGCACAACATTAATGCACTCTTCCGGCCGCTGTGGCAGAGAGGTTCTAGACCCTTCATTCCGGAACCATGCGGCTGCTACGGTCGCAGGTTCGAATCCTGCCTCGGGCATGGATGTGTGTGATGTCCTTAGGTTAGTGAGGTTTTTCACAGTTCTAAGTCTAGGAGACTGATGACCTCCGATGTTAAGTCCCTTAGAGCCATTTGAACATTTGAATGTACTCTGGTGGTCATTCTACCTGTCATAGAGGATTGTAAGTCCAAGCATTTATAATATGTGATCAAATGTATCCGGACACGTGGCTGAGAATGACTTACAAGTTCGTGCCGCCCTCCATCGGTAATGCTGGAATTCAATATGGTGTTGGCCCACCATTAGCCTTGATGACAGCTTCCACTCTCGCAGCCGTATGTTGAATGAGGTGCCAGAAGGTTTCTTGGGGAATGGCAGCCCATTCTTCACGGAGTGCTGCACTGAGGAGAGGTATCGATGTCGGTCGCTGAGGTCTGGCACGAAGTCGGCGTTCCAAAACATCCCAAAGGTGTTCTATAGGATTCAGGTCAGGACTCCGTGCAGGCCAGTCCATCACAGGGATGGTATTGTCGTGTAAACACTCCACCACAGGCCGTGCATTGTAAACACGTGCTCGATCGTGTTAAAAGATGCAGTCGCCATTCCCGAATTGCTCTTCAACAGTGGGAAGCAAGAAGGTACTTACAGCGTCAATGTAGGCATAAGCTGTGATAGTGCCACGCAAAACAACAAGGGGTGCAAGCCACCTTCATGAAAAACACGACTACATCATAACACGACCGCCCCCAAATTTTACTGTGGGCACTACACACGCTGGCAGATGACGTTCACCGGGCATTTCCCATACCCACACCCTGCAATCGGATCGCCACATTGAGTACCGTGATTCGTCACTCCACACAACGTTTTTCCACTGTTCAATGGTCCTTACATCAAGCGAGGCGTTGTTTGGCATTTACCGGCGTGATGTGTGGCTTTTGAGCAGCCGCTCGACCATGAAATCCAAGATTTCTCACCTCCCGCCTAGCTGTCATAGTACTTGCAGTGGATCCTGATGAGGTTTGGAATTCCTGTGTGACAGATGTCTGCCTATTTACACATTGCGACCATCGCCAACTGTCGGTGGTCCCTGTCGGCAAACAGACGATATTGGCCTGTACGCTTTTGTGCTGTACGTGTCCCTTCACCTTTCCACTTCACTATCACATCGGGAACAGTGGACCTAGGGATGTTTAGGAGTGTGGAAATCTCGCGTACATGTGAGTGACACAAATGACACCCACTCTGCTCTCTCACGATGTCCAACATAATATTAAAAACGTACGTTTTTGGGGGTGTCCGGATACTTTTGATCACATAATGTATATATCCGATTGAAGTGTGGTATGTGCATGAAGTTACATTGATTGGCATGTGACTGTCATTTGGGTGCTTCACTGTTTTTGTTACGCAGCGTCTTTCGACGAGCGGATCAGTCGTTTTCTTCAGTTGCTGCAAGCTGTTCTATTTCGTGGAGTCGCTGCTTGGACTCTCACCAAGCTATGAGGTGTTGTTGGCGTCGTGTGACTATTTATAGCTGTTTCGACTTCTGACGCCCGTTATGTGCTTTGACGCTCCCCTTTTGCAGCTTATTTGTATTTCAGAGCCCACTTTGTCATTCCGTGAAACAAATTATCAGCTTTCTCGAGCTCTAATGAATGAGATTGCAAACGAGATATACATAAATTAATTGCTGGATCCCTAGCCTTGCTTAAATTGTAGCCTCCTCCTCCATTTCTTCTGTTTTCCCGCTTATTTATTTCGACTGATTGCTTGGTTACGAAAATTGGTGTTTGAACAGTGATGGTGGTCTCGTCATATTTTATTTCATGAGTATACACAAGGTAATGTTCGATGATAGCTCATCTGTTCTGTTATTTTAATCTGATGTGTCGCTAATGTTTATTGGACCTGTTCTCGAGTGTTCTAACAGACTGTTCTATACAGGACATGCCACCGGCCTTTAGAGGCCTAGATCGTCTTTAACATTATAATGAAGATCTTTTTATCGTAGTTGATGCAAGCGAAACGCAATGGATGACACGTTTCCATAGGAGTCTCTAATTTTTCTGGGGAGTGGGCCAGCAAAACACAGATAAACGGTTCTTAGCTTTAATGCTTCCTCAGTCTCAACCTCTTCTTCAGTTGTAGTTAGTTGCGACTGCAACGCCCGTTCAATCTGCTCATCACCGTCCCCTCTCCTACAACCAAAGTTTTGCGACTCTGACTGGAACGTAAGGTCTTGGAATTTCAACAGTAAACACCACCATGATGCGCTATGCCTCTCTTTAAGCGTCTGCCATTGGAGTTGGTTATCTTTGTAGTGCTCTCGCCTCAAGTAAACGATCCAGTGATGAAAAGCTCTGAACTTTCTCTATCTCTAATGTTAATCTAATCTGGTGAGGGTGCCATACAAGTTTCCCAAACTGATGTGGAACACTCAAGTATTTATCCAACAAGTGTTCAATGAGTCACTTATTTCCATACTGAATGTCAGCCCGGCATCTGCCTTTTCTGCAATTTGTTTTATGTGGTTATTCCAGTTCACGTAGTTCTGGATCGTTATTCCTAGGTATTGTACGCTACCTATTGTATCTAGCAATTTGTTGGCAATAGTATAATTTTATAGCAGTAAATTTCTTCACTTATACATGTGCAATATGTGGCATTTATCGAAGTTCATTGTAAGCTGCCATTTCATGCAAAAATCGTCTATGCTTTTCAGTTTTTTCTACTCTTCGTTACAGTGTCGTAACAGTCGAGTTTATATGGCGGCGATATGGACAGTATATGTGCTGTCCACAAATCCGACATCTACACGGTTGCTCTGCAGTTCACACTCAGATGTTCGGCAGAATGTTCATAGAACCATTTTCAGACGATGTCTCTACTCATTGGCTTCTCTCTCGGGCTCTTCAGCTGGCGATTGTTTGACGATTTTTCCGACGTTTCTCCAGCACGAGTAGCTAACATTCTTAAAGCTTCACTCTCCAATGCTGGTGGCGGACTGGAGAGTGAAGCTTTGACGTTGTCAGCCCCTCGTGGTGGCGAAACGTCGGAAAAATCTTCAAACAAGCGTCGGCCGAAGAGCCCGAGGCAAGTCGAAAGGAAATTTATCAGCAATTGACCACGAAAGCCTTAACAATAATGCAGTTTCTCTACAGTTCCACTCGTGATAGCACTTGTCAAGGAGATCTCCTAAATCTTTCCGTGCGAAGTCTGGTTTCTCTTGTATCATCTCGATGACCATTTCTCCGTAAGCAGATAAGAAACAGCAATTCAGGATGCTGTTCGGAGGAGGAAGTTTGTTATTGTGTTTAACGAAAAGTTGCCGCCGGAGAGGAAAACGCCTTTGTTATGATGACTGTCACCCCAGGTCACTTACCAAGTCTCTGACAGAATACTACACTTCTTTGAACTTTCTCAATGTCCTCCGTCAATCCTATTTCGTAAGAATCCCATCCCGCGCAGCAATACTCGAGAGGAGGACGGAGAAGCGTAGTGTTGGCCGTGTCTTTAGTAGATCTGCTTACGACTTTCAGCTATTTTGGTTCGCACTCTCCACAATTAAGTTGATCGTCATCACAGGCCTGGACAGTTGCTGGTCATTAGTTATTACTTGACAACCTTCAAATTTCGATAGTTCTTAGTGAAAGCGAAATTTAAATGAACTGCTTTTAGGAGACACTTTGGGGACATTACAGTTTTTAGTGCTCAGGTCAGTTTCCACTTTTCATGCAATCAGTTTGTAATTTGATTTGATCTTCTTATGACTTTATTGGACGGCAAACAAACTAAGAGGGGCGCTGAGATTGTCTCCTAAATCATTTATTTAGATTAAGAACAGCGGCGAGTTTTGGGGAACCTCAGAGCGTTTCCCTTACGGGGCAGGTCCCGCCGCCTTGGTGCAGGTATTATTACATTAGACGCCACACTGGGCAACTCGCTCGCCGTATGAGGATGAAATAATGATGATGAAGACAACACAACACCCAGTCCGTGAGCGGAGAAAATCCCCGACCCAGCCGGGAATCGAACCCGTAAGACGGCAATCCGTCACGCTGACCACTCAGCTATCGGGGCGGACACCTCAGATATAACTTCGGTTTCACTGAATGACAGAACGGACGGCGACCCTCCTGGCAGGAAATTATGAATCGATTTGCACAGCCGAAATGGTGCTCCATTGTAACGCAATATGGCTGGTTCAAATGGCTCTGAGCACTATGGGACTCAACTGCTGAGGTCATTAGTCCCCTAGAACTTAGAACTAGTTAAACCTAACTAACCTAAGGACATCACAAACATCCATGCCCGAGGCAGGATTCGAACCTGCGACCGTAGCGGTCCTGCGGTTCCAGACTGCAGCGCCTTTAACCGCACGGCCACTTCGGCCGGCTAACGCAATATCATTGGAAGCTGCATGTGAGGAATGGTGGCAAAAGCCTTCTCGAAATCTAGAACTATGGATTTAACATAAGGCCCTCTTGTGGATAGCATTCATTACTCCGACCGAAAAAAGAGCGATACTTTCAGAATGCGTGTTGACTAAGTATGTGTCAATAGATCGTTTTTTGCAGGTATTTGATACTGCTGAACACATTGCCACCTGTCTGATCAAAACTATCCGGATATCCCTGTGCAGTACAGAACTGACCAGTAGATGTCACGTGAGGTGGACCAGCCAGCATAAAAGAAGGCTGCGAGTACTGAGTTGTCAATAGAGAAACAGTAACAGCAGAACGGGTCGGTCAGGAGAGCTGGGTGACTTTGAACGTGGACTAGCCATTGGATGTCACCTAAGGGACAAATTACATTTCAATCCTTGTAAAGCTTCCCAAATAGCGTATTGATGACATGATTGTGAAGTGGAAACGCCAAGGAACAACCTCAGCTAAACAAAGACAGGCAGACTTCGCATGATGACGGACAGTAACCTTCCAGCATTGCGAAAGATTGTTGTATAAAATCACACGAAATCGAGGAAGGTGTGATTCATAAATTCGATACCGCTACCGGAAGTCCAGCTACACAATTACATTGCACAGGTAAGTAAGAAGAATGGGGTGCAGTGGTCGAACTGCACTTGAAAAGCCACACTTTTCTGCGGTCAGTGCTAAGCGACGCTTGAGATGGTGCGAAGAGCTACGCCATTGCACAGTGGATGACTTGAAATGTGTGATTTGATGTGATGAATAGCACTATACGTGTAGCAATCAGATGTGAAGGTGCGGGTTTCGCGAATACTTGGAGAACCTTACTTGCGATCAGTGAAGTTCGGAGAAATTGGTGTTACGGTATGAGAGTGTTGTTCGTGGTGGAGTATGGCCCCCCTTTTGCCTTTAAGAAAACGCTGAATGCCGAAAGATATGAACTCATTTTACGGCACTGTGTATTGCGTACAGTAGGGGAACAGTTCGGAGACGATGACTATTTGTATGAGCACGAAAATGCGCTCTGTCATAAACCAGCACCTATTAGCCAATGATTTCTAGACAATAACATTCTTGAAATGGACCGGCCTGTCTAGGGCTCGGGCCTGTACCCAATCGAACACCTTTGGGATGAGTTAGAACGTTGATTTCCTTTCAGAGCACAGCGTCCAACGTCACAGTCTTTCCTCATTTCGACTCTTGTGGAAGTATTGGCTGCCGTTCGTCCACAGACATTCTTACTCCTTACTGAAAATGTGACCAGCAGAGTTCAACCCGTTATAATGTCCACTAATAGGTGAGATGCTTCTTATCAGATAATGCATCTTCCAAAAGGCTATTACAGTACTGGCTACACCAAGAAGAAATGTTACACCAGGAAGAAATGCAGATGATAACGGGTATTCATTGGACAAATATATTACACTAGAACTGACATATGATTACATTTTCAAGCAATTTGGTGCATAGATCCTGAGAAATCAGTACCCAGAACAGCCACCTCTGGACGTAATAACGGCGTTGATACGCCTGGGCATTCAGCCAAACAGAGCTTGGATGGCGTGTACAGGTACAGCTGCCCATGCAGCTTCAACAAGATACCACAGTTAATCTAGAGTAGTGACTGGCGTATTGTGCCGAGCCAGTTGCTCGGCCACCATTGACCAGACGTTTACAATTGGTGAGAGATCTGGCCAGGGCAGCAGCCGAACATTTTCTGTATCCAGAAAGGCCCGTACAGAACCTGCAACATGCGGTCGTGCATTATCCTGCTGAAATGTAGAGTTTCGCAGGGATCGAATGAAGGATGGAGACACGGGTCGTAACACATCTGAAATGTAACGTCCACTGTTCAAAGTGCAGTCAATGTGAACAAGAGGTGACCGAGACGTGTAACCAATGGCACCCCATACCATCACGCCGGGTGATACGCCAGTATGGCGATGACGAATACACGCTTCCAATGTGCGTTCACCGCGATGTCGCCAAACACGGATGCAACCATCATGATGCTGTAAACAGAACCTGGATTCATCCGAAAAAATGACGTTTAGCCATTCGTGCACCCAGGTTCGTCTTTGAGTACACCATCGCAGGCGCTCCTGTCTGTGATGCAGCGTCAAGGGTAACCGCAGCCATGGTCTGCATCCTGCTGCAAACGTCGTCGAACTGTTCGTGCAGATGGTTGTTGTCTTGCAAATGTCCCCATCTGCTGACTCAGAGATCGAGACGTGGCTGCACGATCCGTTACAGCCATGCGGATAAGATGCCTGTCATCTCGACTGCTAGTGATACGAGGCCGTTGGGATCCAGCACGGCGTTGCGTATTACCCTCCTGAACCCATTGGATCTCGACCAACGCGAGCAGCAATGTCGCGATACGATAAACCGCAATCGCGATAGGCTACAATCCGACTTTTATCAAAGTCGGAAACGTGATGTTACGCATTTCTCCTCCTTACACGAGACATCACAACAACGTTTCACCAGGCAACGCCGGTCAACTGCTGTTTGTGTCGGTTGGTAACTTTCCTCGTGTCAGCACGTTGTAGGTGTCGCCACCGGCGCCAACCTTGTGTGAATGCTCTGAAACACTAATCATTTGCATATCACAGCATCTTCTTCCTGTCGGTTACTTTTCGCGTCTGTAGCACGTAATCTTCGTGGTGTAGCAATTTTAATGGCCAGTAGTGTACAGCCCAAAGTGCAGGGACAGGGCGGAAATGATACAGGTACGGAGTGTGTCTGTACCCTCTACCACTGCACGATGCAGTGCCTTAAGGAATCGTGGTGCAGGTAAGAGTAGTACTCGGGAGAAGTCGGTGATGGGCAGGGGGTGGTGGTGGGGGGGTGGGGGGGTGGGGGGAAGGCGCTGCAGCCGCTGCGCCCGGCCCTGGCTGTGGGCGCCGAGGTCGGCGCGTATCGACTGTGCCCGCGCCGCCGGCAGCATCCCATTTGGCGTCTTTCAGCGCGCGCCGTAATATTTCGCCGCGGGATCAGAAAGTGCAGGCGGCCGCCTCCGCCGCCGCCCGCCCCCGCTCGCTAACCGCATCAGCAGCGAAATACATTTCTCCGCCCCCACCCCGCCCCGCTTCAGCCCCTCTATCTTGATATAATTTGGGCTCCAGTAAGCAGCGGCACAGGGCGACCAGCAAGTACCGCCTCGCTCGCAAATATCGACGTTTGCTTTCCCTCCGGAATGGCTCTCCGATGCAGCTCCCGCGCGTTTCTTCTGGGCCCCCACCGGTTCGGAGACGTTACGTCTTGTAGCTGCTGGGCGCAAAGTACAGAAACAAAAATCCTTGCAAATTTGCTTATTCCAGTATTTTATCACGCTGCTGAACCAACTCCGTAAGGCCCATTGTAAAGATTAATGAAACAGTAAAACAAAGTTTTACACATGAAATTTGACGTTGTCAAATTAGAGCTAGCTATCTATAAGGAGCGATCAAAAAGTTACCGTTTGAGGGCACTGCTGCAGCATATGCAAAGCAACACCACTCCGATAGAGCACCGATGTATAAAGAAGGGATTAGTGCAGCATTGGTGTTTTTCTGAAGAGCATGAGGTAAATGCCGAAACGTGAACTACGTCGATGTTATAGCCAGATGCGTCCAAACAGGATCATCGTGCTGTTATTTTTTTTTTTTTTTTTTGTTCCGAAGGACAAACACCTGCAGACATCCAAAAATGGTTCAAATGGCTCTGAGCTCTATGGGACTTAACATCTGAGGTCATCAGTCCCCTAGAACGTAGGACTACTTGTACCTAACTAACCTAAGGACATCACATACATGCATTTCCGAGGCAGGATTCAAACCTGCGACCGTAGCGGTCGCACGGTTCTGGACTGAAGCGTCCAGAACAGCTCGGTCACCGTGGCCGGCTGCAGACATCCATCCGAGAATAAAAAATATGATTGGGACAACATGTCTTTCGAGAACCACCGTTCCGGAATGGTACACCAAGTTCGTACGTCCCCGTATCGCAAATTTCGTAAAACAGACGTTATGCCAGCCCAAGTGGGAAACATTCGAGCACCCACTTTATATTTCTCATCTTTCTCCGTGCGATTATCACGCCTTCCATTCCTAAAAAAGGCCATGAAGGGTCGACGATTCACATCGGGCGAAGAGGTCCAGCAGGAACTTACGAACTTCTTCATGCAGCAAGACACGGTGTTTTATCAAACGAGTAATTTCAACCTGGGATGATTGCCTCGAAGCTCATTGCGATTTTGCCTGACTAGCGTACAGATTTTAGACTGTGCAGCCTTCGAACAGAAACTTTGTGATCGCTGCTTATATTTTGTATAATACCCATTTCTATTCACAACTGTCTTGATCATATTTTGTGGATTCATGACAGCTGACTGGTTTCGACTCTAATGAGTCATCGTCAGAGCCAGGGTGTTGTTACGAAAGAAACGCATCAAGTCGTCATATAGCGCTGACAGTGCTAACTTATAATCAACGGCAACCTTGATGAGAGCTTGATAGCGACTTGATGTGTAACTTTCGCAACAATATCCTGATTCTGAAGATGACTCATTAGACTGAAACTAGTCCAGTGTGAAATAACCCCAAAATGCGGTCAAGACAATTTTGATTAAAAAAACGTTTCTACATGGAACCTCAGAATTTAGCTTAGTACAATCAGCGCTCTTAAAACAAAAGTGTGTAGTACAGTGCGATTACATCACTGTCATTCACTTTGACAGAATGTTTCTCGCCATATATTTTGAGGTTTACTTCGAACTTAACGGCAAATAATTGCATTGCTGCTGTCTCTATCAGTAATTAATAGGTACGTATTTAGTGTCGTGCCTCTGAATCGTTCATTACTTACAGATAGCAAGAACTCTACAATAATCCTACTTGCATCACTTACAATAATGCATCAGTTACTCAATCCTATTTCGAGCGAGAAAGATCTGTTACTGAAGTAAATAGTTAACACTGTCTTGTCGATAACTCAACGTCACTGACGATAGGGATACTTTCTTACTCAAATTAAGACAGCAAATAGCCACTTCATTTACTGCATTTATCTTAACTTACAAGAGTCGTTGCCTTTTTCGAACACGAAAGGTCTATCGTCAGCGAGAGGTTTACGATCGGCAGCGTGTCTCGTATATTCTGTTGTTCGACGATGGAATATGGATTCGGAGAGAGGTATAACGGATCACTTGGCATTTGATTACAGCAGCACGAAGCTGTCGATAGGAAACAACACACCACAGTCGACATATGAATATAGAAGACATAGTACGAAACTTACGCTAGCTCCTGATTATGAAGCTTTGATGTTCGAAACTCGTAACGACTCTGTTACGTTAAAGTAAACACAGTAAATTTTTAGCTTGTTGCCCTCTTAGTTTCGGCAAGAGCTAAAGCAGTTACGAACATACAATGATAATCTTGCAGCTGAGGCACAGAAAACCGTAACTGTTAATCGCAGTTCTAAGTTTCACTAAGCAAACTTGCATCACAATACTGGATCTGCTTACGTGTATCGTAGCGGAAGGCCTTTGGAGGCAGCGGAGAGCGCAGACGTGGCCAGGGCGAAGGGCGCAGGCCGCGTTGAGGTTATGTCGGCGGAGGCGGCTGCCGCCACCGCTGCTCCCCGGCGCCTCCGACTTGCCGCCGCGGCCGCCGGACGCGGAGTGGCGCTGATTGCTCATTAAGCCGCGCACGCGCACATTAAATTAATTAGCGGCGCCGCTCAACAGGTGGCTCTGCCGCCTCCGCGCCGCATCAACACTTGTTAAACTCGAGCGCGCCGCCCTAATGCAATTTAGGCTCGCCGGCAGGCATCCCAGTCCCAACGCTAATTTTTGCTGCACAAAGCGCTCTTTCTTCTCTCTTCCTTTTTTTTTCTTTTTTAAGCGGGGGCTACGTCACCCCCTTTCTTTCCTTGCTTTTTCCTCCCTTTACATTTTGACCACTTTCTACGCGCTTGTAAGGCGACACAAATATTCTCTCTCTCTCTCTCTCTCTCTCTCTGTGTGTGTGTGTGTGTGTGTGTGTGCGTGTGAAGCGAAAACTCTCCTGGGCAACTTACCTTGTCGAGTGGGATAGCCAGCCCAATTGGCATATAATTTTTAACTAACGATAAACAAAACTGTCAAAAAAGTGTTGACGTGAAATAGCCAAGCAACAGTGAAAACAATATTGACAAGTAATATAGCCTACATCTCGCCGTTTACGACAGGAATAAGAGTCTTATTTAGAACCATTTTACAATATTTTACAGAATTTTCGATCGTCGCTAAACGACATGATTTTTCTTACAAATCACTCTGCCAAAATCGCAAACAGTTATCATTTTTTAAATAACTATTACTAAATAACGTCAAATTCATATTATCTCACTTTTTTTCTAAAGTTCTTCTACACATAATTGTTTGTTTTTCATACGCTGTACCTCCATGAATCAATCTGTATATTGAGCAAGCAGTAAAGGAAACAAAAGAAAAAATCGGAGTAGGTATTAAAATCCATGGAGAAGAAATAAAAACGTTGAGGTTCGCCGATGACATTGTAATTCTGTCAGAGACAGCAAAGGACTTGGAAGAGCAGTTGAACGGAAGGGATAGTGTCTTGAAAGGAGGGTATAAGATGAACATCAACAAAAGCAAAACAAGGATAATGGAATATAGTCGAATTAAGTCGGGTGATGCTGAGGGAATTAGATCAGGAAATGAGACTCTTAAAGTAGTAAAAGATTTTTGCTATTTGGCGAGCAAAATAACTGATGATGGCCGAAGTAGAGGATACAAAATGTAGACTGGCAATGTCAAGGAAAGCGTTTCTGAAGAGGAGAAATTTCTTAACATCGAGTATAGATTTAAGTGTCAGAAAGTCTTTTCTGAAAGTAATTTTATGGAGTGTAGCCATGTATGGAAGTGAAACATGGACGATATATAGTTTGGACAAGAAGAGAATAGAAGGTTTCGTAATGTGGTGCTACAGAAGAATGCTAAAGATTAGATGGGTAGAGCACATAACTAACGAGGAGGTATTGAACAGAATTGGGGAGAACAGAAATTTGTGGAGCAACTTGACTAGAAGAAGGGACCGGTTGGTAGGACATGTTCTGAAGCATCAAGGGATCACCAATTTAGCATTGGAGGGCAGCGTGGAGGATAAAAATCGCAGAGGGAGACCAAGCGAAGAATACACTTAGCAGATTCAGAAGGGTGTAGGATGCAGTAGGTACTGGGAGATGAAGAAGCTTGCACAGGATAGAGTAGCATGGAGACCTGCATCAAACCAGTCTCTGGACTGAAGACGACAACAACAACAAACCTCTATGAAGCGAAATATGTTTTCTTCTTCATGTTGTAGATCCACTTACAGCTCGTGTACTTTTTTTACGTAGAGGAATACAACATTTTTTGTCGTGAGTCTGGCAGCTTCTACTATTCCCCTACGTGTGTGATTATATTTTTCGTCTGGTGTGTGTTCCCGGCCGTTTGTGTGTGTGTGTGTGTGTGTGTGTGTGTGTGTGTGTGTGTGTGTGTGTGTTGTTACCCGACGAAGGTCACAACATACGTACTCGGAAGGCCACACTCAGATCAAACGTGACGTGGAATTTCAGGTCATCCGTTTCTTGGCAAGGGAATGTCTGCGCACAGGAGTGAGACGGCAAGTTAAAACTGAGAATTTTCTTGTCCTTGTGGTTGGAGACAGTACAGAATGATTTGGATGTTAGGCTATGGAGATAGATACGAGTGTTGGAACTTAAATAGCGGGAACTATTTATTCACAACCGATAGAAAAGAGTTACACGTTTGCACCTGTTACTGTCCTTCAAAGTAGTCACCAGCGTTGCGTAGAACCCGTTGCCAGCGATGTGGAAGGAGTAGTATACCGTTAGCAGAGTCTGTTCTGTTGATGGTGCGAATGGAGCGGTCTACTGCCTGTCAGATCTTTGGAACAGTTCTGATATGAATGCCATTAAGTGCTTCCTTCATCTTCGGAATCAAATCAAAGTCACAAGACCTTAACTCCGAGGAGTATGGTGGATGGTACAGTACTTCCTAGTCCCATGGACCGTACAGAACAGCCACAGATTGCGCTGTTTGCTCCCTTTCATTGTCGTACAAAATGATGGATGGGTTGCGCAGAAAGTGTCGCCGCTTCTTTCGCAAAGTTGGTTCCAGGTGATTCTCTAAAACCAAACAATAATACTGTGCATTGACGGTCTGCCGTAAAGAAATGTAATGTGTCAGGGTAACACCATCACAGTCGTACACGAGAATCACCATAACTTTCACCATTCTGGAACTCTGACGGACTTTCGACTTTCGCGGCGACCCATAACGACGCCATTCGTTGGATTGGCGCTTCTGTTTTGGCTTCGTGGCATTCGCTTCAGAACTGTTCCAGAGATTCTGCAGGCATCGTAGGATTGTGATAAGAAAATGATACTCTGCGTTGGCTTAACGGTCTGCATTTTATTGCTTCTTCACCCGTGAACATGCAGAAGAGGGCAGACACTAGTTTGTACCATATAATGGTTCAAATGACTCTAAGCACTATGGGACTTAACATCTGAGGTCATCAGTCCCCTAGACTTAGAACTCCTTAAACCTAAGCAACCTAAGGACATCACACACATCCATGCCCGAGGCAGGATTCGAACCTCAGACCGTAGCAGCAGCGCGGTTCCGGACTGAAGCGCCTAGAACCGCTCGGCCACAGCGGCCGGCTTGTAACTTCAGTAACTGTAGAATATAAACGAGACGTACTAGATTCTCCAATAAATTACCGAAAGAAATGGCCACCCCTGCCTGTAACTTTGTTAATATTCAAATATACAGAGTAATGTAAGATACTGCAGACCACGAAGCAAGGAACTGTCAGATTCTCGTTCGTGTTTAGTGTTGTTACCAGGCCCGGTAGGGTATATAACGGGCGTGAACAGTGTCAATTGTTGAAAGAATTCTATGAAGAACACGGAAATTCTGCGACCTACTCGTGTGAGACAACGTTATCAACACCTGATAGAGTTTGAAAGAGGTCCCATTGTGGATTTCCATTTGGCCAACTTTTTGAATCATGCAGTATCCAGATTTGTGAAGCATTTGCAGGTAACAGCGGTAAGGGAACGTGAGGGCAGGCCCACTCACCGTCAAGTTTCGATCGACCACGTCTGACAACAATGGAGGATGACTGTACTTTGCACCAAACACAACGTAACCCTTTAGATCTATGCTTACTGCCCAAGAACAAATATCTGAGTTCCATCGACCGGTCGGTGTCTGCCCCCAGTCCGGCACGGTAGCTCAGCGTGTTCGGTCAGAGGGCTTAGCTACCCTCTGTAATAAAAAAAAAACTGAGTGAACGGATCAACGAACAACCTGAACGGGTGTCAGCGGACGTCGGCCATGAACGAATACAACGAATAATACAGAACAAAATGAGATTAAAAAAAGTGGTCAGCGCGACAGAATGTCAATCCTAAGGGCCCGAGTTCGACTCCCGGCAGGGCCGGAGATTTTTCTCCGCTCAGGGACTGGGTGTCGTGTTGTCCTAATCATCATCATTTCATCCCCATCGACGCGCTAGTAGCCGAAGTGGCGTCAACTCGAAAGACTTGCACCCGGCGAACGGTCTACCCGACGGGAGGCCCTAGTTACACGACATTTACATTTATTTACCACCATTCGGAGACTAGCAGAAGCTGCCTGGAGCATTACCGTCCCATGCGTAGGCAGTCGTCGACAACACAACACAAACGGCCGCGCTTTGGGTGGTGCTGCGACTGGGAAGCGTTGACTGCCGATGAATGGAGCGAAGCTGCATTCAGCAACTAATTTCCGTCCTGCACTGTCCTGGATGACTATCGTCGGCGGATACGGCGGCGACCTGGGGGAGGTCCCGTTCTTCGAGACTTTTGGAGACACACGGTGGCGTCACTCCTGGCTTCATGGAGTGGGGACCGCTTGCGTATTCCTTTAGGTCAGGCTGAGTAGGTAGTATCCGAGCAAACTCTGTCAGCACAACGGTACGTCAAGTACATTCTGTATTCCAAAGTGTTATTTCTCTTGCAAACGTATCGTGGTGCCAGTTTTCATCAGAACAATGCTTATCAAAAAATGGTTCAAATGGCTCTGAGTACTATGGCACTTAACATCTGAGGTCATCAGTCCCCTAGAACTTAGAACTACTTAAACCTAAGGACATCACACACATCCATACCCGAGGCACGATTCGAACCTGCGACCGTAGCGGTTGCGCGGTCCCAGATTCAAGCGCCTAGAACCGCTCGGCCACACCGGCCGGCAATGCTTATCCGTACGTATCTCCACGAACTGTATACGTGTGAAGTACTCGTGCGAACAGTCAGCTGCCGGCCGCTGTGGCCGAGCGGCTGTAGGCGCTTCAGTCCGGGACCGCGCTGCTGCTAAGGTCGCAGGTTCGTATCCTGCCTCGGGCACGGACGTGTGTGATGTCCTTAGGTTCGTTAGGTTTAAGTAGTTCTAAGTCTAAGGGACTGAAGACCTCAGATGTTAAGTCCCATAGTGCTCAGAGCCATTTGATTTTGAACAGTCAGCATCCCAGCTCGGGAGTCAGTCCAAGCGAGGTGGTGCAGAGGTTACCACAGTAGACACGTATTCAGGAGGTCGACTTTCGAAGCCCGCTCTGGACATCCATAAGAAGGTCTTCTGTGACCTAAATTATTTAAGGCAAATGCAGGGACGGTTCCTTTCTAAAGTCGCGGTTCACTTCCCATCCTCATCCCTCCGTAATACACGGTGTTTACAATATTTTGACGATTTTAAATTTGAATAACACGCAAAAAACAAAACACAGTGACTATGGCGCCGTCTATTAGCAGTGCCCAGGTACAGGTCAGTAAACATGTAGCACTGGTCAAAGCAATGTCGTGCGTTCGCGATGTAGTGCTGTTTTCGCTACGGCGAATCTTGTCGTGCGCGTGCAACATGTCTTTCGTAAGAATTTCAAGATTCAGCCGCCACATCAATTTTCTGCTCGTGGAACAATACTTAATTGGGTAAGAAAGTTCGTCAGCATCGAATTCAAAGTCACCGGCTCTCGGAAAACCGTCCCTGCTCCCGAGAACAACGAACGTGTGCGTAGCAGTTTACAGGCGAGCTCTCGTCGCTCATTACGAACACGTTTCAAGACGGCGATAATGCCACACGTCCAGCAAGACCTTGCAAGTTCTCCGTGAAGCGTTTGGTATCCGCATTATTTCGAAATGCGCTTGTGTCGAATGGCGATTCAAGGCGCTACAGTCTGGAAATGCGCGACTGCTACGGTCGCAGGTTCGAATCCTGCCTCGGGCACGGATGTGTGTGATGTCCTTAGGTAAGTTACGTTTAAGTACTTCTAAGTTATAGGCGACTGATGACCTCGGAAGTTAAGTCCCATAGTGCTCAGAGCCATTTTTGTGTCGAATGGCCGCCTCGCTCTCCTAATTTAACCGTGTCAAACTCTTACCTACGGGGTTATTTAAAGACGAGAGTGTTCTGAGACCAGCCGAGAAACTTGCAACAGTTAAAAGATCGAATTCACGATGAAGTTTTCAGAGTTCCTCCAGCGGTTACGAAAGATCTGTTGAAAAGTCATCGAGTAAAACAGAAGTGATTTCTGCCGTTCCTCTAGGTAGTGTTATAGGCCCTTTGCTGTTCCTTATCTATATAAACGAGTTGGGGGACAATCTGGGCAGCCATCTTAGGTTGTTTGCAGATGACGCTATCCTTTATCGACTAATAAAGTCATCAGAAGAACTAAACAAATTGCAAAACGATTTAGGAAAGATATCCGAACGGTGCGGAAAGTGGTAGTTGAGCCTAAATAACGAAAAGTATGAGGTCATCCACATGAGTGCTAAAACGAATTCGTTGAACTTCAGTTATACGATAAATCAGTCTAATCTAAAAGCCGTAAACTCAACTGAATACCTAGGCATTACAATTACGAAAAACTTAAACTGGAAGGAACATACAAAAAATGTTGTGGGGAAGGCTAACTAAAGACTGCGTTTTATTGCCAGGACACTTAGAAAATGTAACAAATCTACTAAGGAGACTGCCTACACTACGCTTCTACGTCCTCTTGAAGAATACTGCTGCGCGCTGTGGGATCTTTACCAGATAGGACTGACGGAGTACATCGAAAAAGTTTAAAGAAGGGCAACACGTTTTGTATTATCACGAAATAAGGGAGAGAGTGTCACAGAAGTGGTAGAGGTTCAAAATGGTTCAAATGGCTCTGAGCACTATGGGACTTAAATTCTGAGGTCATCAATCCCCTAGAACTTAGAACAACTTAAACCTAACTGACCTAGGGACATCACACATATCCATGCCCGAGGCAGGATTTGAACCTACGACCGTAGCGGTCGCGCGGATCCAGACTGTAGCGCCTAGAACCCATCGGCCACTTCGGGCGGCTGATGATACGGGATTTGGGTGGACATCACTAGAAGAAAGGCGTTTTTAGTTGAGACGGAATCTTCTCACGAAAATCCAATCACCAACTTTCTCCTCCGAATGCGAAAATATTTTGTTGACACCGACCTGCATAGGGAGAAACGGTAAAATAAGGGAAATCAGGGCTCGTACTGAAAGATATAGGTGTTCGTTCTTTCCGCGCGGTATACGATATTGGAATAATAGAGAATTTTGAAGGTGGTTCGATGAACCCTCTGCCAGGCACTTAAATGTGATTTGCAGAGTACCCATTTAGATGTAGATGTAGGAAAACTGGGCGAAAGGTCTTGAGTATTGTGTAGCCGCGAATGGTCGTCATTTGTCAGATGTAGAATTTCGTAAGTAAACTTGAATAAATGTTGTGCCTTGTATAAAATGCTCACCTTCGTTCCGCAATTAGTTAGTATGTTATTCAAATTTGAGATCGTAAAAACACTGTGAAACTTGCCTTATGAGTTTGTGCTCGGTCTCCAATGACCTAGTTGTGGACGGGACGTTTAAGCTCTGATCTTCCTTCCTTCCTTCGGATTACAACTGCGTCCCAATGATATCCAGGACCAGCTGCAATATTTGTAACCTGCTTGCCTCGGAAGAGGATACAACTGCTTTATGACTCCCTTCCCAACCGAATCAGTGCATGCATCAAGTCCAGGGGGGGGTGGGGGGGGTGGTAGTGGGGGGGGGGGGGGGGTTCAACGTCGTGCAGACAAGTGGGCTTCATAAATTTGATTCCAATTTGTAAGCACTGAAATAACATCTCATACCCTCTCAACCTGTTAAGTTTATTTATCTTCTTTACTACTTGTTGTTGTTTCTTTTTTTTCACAGGTGGTGGTTTTAAGCGATATGAAAATTTACTGTGACGAAGGACTGGAATTCGACAGCAGAAAAGGAATAGGAGAAAAATAATACGAGAACGTCGACTACGAGAAGACTTTGTCAGAGCACTGAAAGACCAAGTTGGAAACAATGCCTCAAGAGTAAACAACATTCCCACAGAATTACTAAGACTCTTGGGAGAACATAAAGTGGTAAAACTATTACATCCGTTATACAAGATAAGGAAGACAAGGGAAAACCGTCTGACTTGAAGAAGAATATAATTATTCCTGTTCCAACGAAGGCAGGCGATGACATGGGTAAGTTTTAGCTAAAGTTCAATAATTTACGGTTGCAGAATGTTGACACTAACTACTTAGAGGTATTGACCGAAGGAGCGGATCGATTAATAAGAATATCCCGAGGCATCAAGGTTCAAATGGTTCAAATGGCTCTGAGCACTATGGGACTCAACATCTTAGGTCATAAGTCCCCTAGAACTTAGAACTACTTAAACCTAACTAACCTAAGGACATCACACACACCCATGCCCGAGGCAGGATTCGAACCTGCGACCGTAGCAGTCCCGCGGTTCCGGACTGCAGCGCCAGAACCGCTAGACCACCGCGGCCGGCGAGGCATCAAGGAATTGTCAATTTGGTTATGAATGGAAGCGTATGTAGTGTTTAACTATAGTAATCAGATTCAAATAAATGTAAGTTGCAATAGTTATGCACGGATGAAGAAGCTTGCACAGGTCACTAAAGCTAACTTGGAAAGCTGCACCAAACCTTTCTTCGAACTGAAATGCACAAGAACAACGGTATCCTTCAGTTCGTTCGAGAGTGAAACATAGGACTCCCCGCCAATAGTTCTGACATTTGAGACTTAGACTGTAAGCATCACTCAATTAGATTCCGACAATGCGAAAGTCACTTTCGTCCTTGAGTTTTGCACGCCAGTGTAGTCTAAGCTATTTTCTATGGGATAAATATCGAAATATTTAGCGAGCTAGTCAAGATGCAGTAGGGCAGTAGTATGTCAACATACAAATATTTTGTCTAAATCATTCTGGGATTGGTTTTGATGCTCTGATGACTTTACTAGACAGTAAATGACAGCATCACCTGCAAAAAATCTAAGAAGACTTCTCAGATTGTCTGCTATATCATTTATACATATTAGGAACAGCAGAGGGCCTGCAACTCTTTCTTGATGAATGCTAGATAAAATCTCAGTTTTACCCCATGATTTTCCGTCAGTTACTACGAACTGAGACCTTTCTGACAGAAAAGGACACGGATCCAGTCGCACAACTAAGAATTTACTCCATAGGCACACAGTTTGATAAGAAACCGTTTGTGAGGAACGCTATCAAAAGCCCTCTAGAAATCTAGAAATATATAATCCCCTGTCGACAACAGTCTTTGCTTCTTGAGGGTAAAGCGTTACTTGTGTTGCTAAGGAACGATATTTTCTGAATCCATTTTGAATATGTGTCAATAGATCGTTTTCTTATAGCTAATTCATAATGTTGGAACACCAATATATGTTCCTAACTCCTACTGCAAATCGAGACAGTGACAAGGGTCTGAAATTTCGCGGATTACTCCTATTTCTTTTCTTGAGTGTTGGTGGTACTTTCCAGTCTTTAGGTACGGATCTTTCGTTTAGCGAGAGTTTATACATGATAGTTAAGAAGGGGCTATTACGTCAACATACCATGAAAAGAACCTAACTGGTATACAATTTGGACCGTAAGGCATTCCTTTATTAAGTGATTTGAGTTGCTTCGCTACACCAAGGATATCTACTTCTAAGCTTGAGAGGCACCCACATGCCTTGCTCATACTGTGGCATCAAGCAGTCAGGCCTGCAAGATGAGTGGTCTGCCAAGCGAGTGGATTTTTTTTTTATTATTATTTCTCGAGTAACATCAATGGCTGATTATGAGCTCTAGTACCCACAATTAAGCTACAAATTATTCTCCTGTTTGAATATTACGCAACGGAAACGGATAACGCACATCTGAGTATTAGGGATTTACACAACTCTGATTGTTCACTACGCTCTGGCAATAAAACATTTTCTTTCTTACCCCACGGCTTTGATCAACACGTGGATATCGCACTGAATATGAATGGCGCACACATTATAAATTCTGGATATCATGACTACACACTGTTCGAAGAACAAGGCCACCATTTTTTTTTCTTTTCACTATCTTTTTTATTCCGACAAATTCTATTATGATTCAAAGATAACCTAAACACACTATTACATTTTATACAACAATTACACATGAGAAACTCCGCCCAGTGGGCATGGCTTTACATCGGGGATTCTCTATCTTATGTTCTTGTAATTATCTAACGATACAGTGCACTTTCTGGATAGGATGGCGGATCTTTTGCTGTATCTCACACTTCGACTCTCACACCCACCATCACGAAAATTTACTCCAGACCGAGCGGTACAAAAAGGAACATGCATAACCCACTGCTTCTGAACCTATCTTGCTACTCTCCCATGCAAACCACACATACTTAAATTACATGAAATACATCACACTGGCAACATAGAATACGTCACAAAGAATAGTCACAACGTTAGGATCACTTCACTTTCAGCTTTCCCACTTCAATTACTACTCATGCCAGTTTCACACGACACTGCCCCACTTCGTAGCTTTTCTTTCCTACCACGAACTCTGGAGGATATATGCACGTCTTCCTGTGCAATGCAAGCCAATTGGCGTTGCTGGATAGACGGCTGACTCACCTTGCTTCTCTCTCAGAGTATTAGAGTTTGAATCTAGCGTCACACGGAAACGTAACACGCAAAGTAATATTAAGATCATACTCGTCACACACGCGAGTCCTCAACTGATACCTTGGAAGAGTACTTCTCTTTATCCTTTGTCTCATACACAGATTGAGACTGACACAGAACTCACCACGATGAAGTGCTCGTCTCTAATTTCAAGTCCTGCACACGCCATTTCTTAAATATTTCCAACTTATAGTACATACGGCAGTAATTCAGCTTAACTTTAGCACTCGGAAGTATTTCAACTTAGTACTAGCACTCGCAAGTATTTCAGCTTATTGCTACACGTGGTTTCACTGTCACCGTTGGTCACTTCCGAAGATTACTACGATCCCCTTAATATTACCTGCCTGACATTTAATTCTCCCACCAAAAGTTCCTGAAATAGAGAAATAATTATTCCAAACTACTCTTAAGTATTCCACATGCATACCATTCTCTCCACTCTTTTGTCTTTACGGAACGGAGCACACCTAAGACAAGTCTTACCAACACAAGATCCAGCTCCAGACTGCTGAAACATGGCCGTTCTTCAGGTCATCTCGCACCTACGCCGAGGTGGGGGAGCACCTTGCTACCGTATTGGTCAGCCACATTTCAGGCGCTCAGAGCTCAGGTAAATTTTATCTCTTTGGTTCCACCAAAGGTGACCAAAGGACCGTCTCAAACATGATCATATATTGCACATTCACTATCTGCGGTTAGCAGACGACCATACATTCATTCATTTCGCAGATCTCACCAAATTGGAAGTAGGGATTTATTTTGTGGGAGTGCACATTTGATCAATTAAATAAATAAATAGTCCTTCTTTCCCACACTGGTATCCGGCTTCGGTGTAATAAGTGAAATTGAGCTATTATTAGAAAAAATTTGTTATTCTGACAAGAATAACGACGAATGTTGTACATATTTTCAATGTCGGGCGGTACTGTACCCTTTCAAGTTACTCATGTTGCTATCTGATTTTGATTCAAATTCCGGAATAATTGCTTCGTCTGGTGGAGTAGTTTCGGGAAAGCTCATTTAGTAACCCAACTTTAGCGGCACTGTGACCGGTAACGTTACCATTGGTAACGCGTAGTTAAAGTATTGGTTGTGTCCTGCGACTCCGCACACTTCGGGTTAAATGCCTCATTGATACTTCTGTACCCTTGACGTCACGCATCATTTGAAAAGAGGTAAAACTGAGGCTTGTCGGAAAATACGTACATCCAGTCAGCTACTGTCCAGTTTCTGTGTTTGTTGAAGACGTGCAGCTTCACGTGCCGCTGTGGGTATTGGCCTTTTGAGGGGTACCCAACTCCTGATATCCGCTGCACGCAATTCTTTCCCAAAGTTCGCTCGAGAACTGGTTGAATTTGACCTTCACTCACTGACAGCAGCAATTCCTGTAGGATTTGAAACCATCTGGCGCCGGCAAGATGGGGCACTACTCTCCGGTCCACGTCAATTAGGATCTTTGCAGACCCTTTGGACAGTCAGTGTTGATAAGTCAACAAATCAGAAAACTTCAGTCACAGATTAGTAATGTGCACTCTGAAATACACTGTCCGGCAAAAGACCTCCCGTATTTCAAAAGGTAGTGACAAAGAAACGAAGATACAGAGGAAATACTTTTGTTTGTGAGCAACAAATACTGTGCCATTTTTCATTAGTTGGATTTATAAATTATATCGGGTAAATGTCGTCCTCAGTTGTTGACATATTGACGAAGCCTTTTCTGGAAGTTCTCCATAGTTCTTCGAGTCAGCCGGCCGCTGTGACCGAGCGTTTCTAGGTGCTTCAGTCCGGAACCGCGCTGCTGCTACGGTCGCAGGTTCGAATCCTGCCTCGCTCATGGATGTGTGTGATGTCCTTAGGTTAGTTAGGCTTAAATAGTTCTAAGTCTAGGCGACTGATGACCTCAGATGTTAAATTCCATATTGCTCAGAACCATTTGAACAATATTTTTTTCTTCGAGTCTTTTCCGGTGGAATAGCAGCCACTTCTGGATTTACCTCCTCAAGTACGTGTAGGGTTCCGGGGTGATGTTTGTACTCTTAGGCTTTTAAGTATCCCCAAGGGAAAAAGAATCGCAAGCTGTTAAATCGGGTGGCCTTGGGGGCAAGCTGACGTCTCCTCGCGAACGTAGAAGACGTCCAAGAAACAACTTTCTCAAAATTTACAAAGAATGCCAACCAGTGAGCGCCGTGACACCGTCTTGTTGGAACCAGACTATTTGGTCTTAATGGTCCCAAACAATCTGCTTTTACTTATGTCGGAGGAAGGTCTCTATCGTGTGTCAGTAGCGATTTAAATGAATCATTAACGTTACACCATCTTCTTCGAAAAACTATGGACCCCAACAGCAAATTCAACATCGACGCAGCAAACTGTCACGGCTGTGAAGTGGTCGTTGGTGAATTTCCTGAGTGTTTGCTGCTGCCCAGTACAGTAAATTTTGTCTATTTACAGTATCTGACATATGGCATTTAGCCTCAGCAGAATACATCGAAATGGCGCTTGGGGGCTGTTCTGAAGCATTTCCTCGCAAACAGCTCCGCGAGTTTCAAAATTCTTGCGTAACCATCAGCTTCTGTGGGTACATGTGAAGACCTCTGTGCAGGATTATTCTTAAACTCCTATCAGACAGTCCCAGGGCAGCTGAATTTTTAAGTGCTGAACATTTTGGAGATTGCTGGACGGACGCTCTCACACGCGCCACATTTTCCAGTTTCGTTACTGTTCGAGGTCGCTCAGTAGATTTTCTTAACAGTGCAGGTCCTAATGCTCTAAATTTTGATACCCAAACTTTCTTTAGTTTTTCTATCCCGAGCAGAATCATGCCGGCCTAGTTCAAACGAAATGCGAAATGTTCGCAAAGTAGTAATCAAATAATCACCATCATGAATGTATTTCTCCACAACAAACGCACGATGCTTACCACGCCACGCCATTACGCCTGCTGAAAATGGCACGTAAACCGCTTTAGACTGATGTCTCCTCCTCATCGGTATCCCCGCCAAAACTCGCATAGTAGCCTCTCCAAATACGGGAGATGTTTTTGCCGGCCCCTTACAATAACTCCATTCTGTCTTTCTGTCGTGTCTCCTCGTCGACTCATCCCACTACTCTGTTCCGACGCAACAGACTGACGCACACACACACACACACGCACACGCACACACACACACACGTCACATCACACCGCACCACACTTCACTGCCTTGACCAGTATGTGCTTCTAGGCGCGATGATCAAGATTTTACCCAATGTTTACTTCCCAGGGGTCGTAGTGTTTCGGCCTCATTCTTCCCCGCTCTATGAAAGAGGGAGAACTTTTAAGAAGTCGTTGGTATGTAGGCGCAAAAGCTAACAAGTTTCCACACTACAGCTGTCGCTCCTCCACAAATGTCGATTCCAGCACCGTTGCAACGCTTACATAAGCAGCGTGTACGGCGTGAGACAGCCGTCAGCATTAACATGAAAGCGTTCCCACAGCTCGAGACGCGGCACAATTTCTCAGCGTCCTCAACACTCCGCCCCACACTTTCCCCCTTTCTTTTTTTGCACCCGAGGACTGAGGACCGCGCCGCCATATTAATAAGCACGAATCGGGTGTTTGCAGACGGCTCGCTTATCTGGGCACCCATCACGGCGGAATCCTTGTCGGGCCATCCGTGCGCGAGATATATTGGCGGCATTCTCGCTGGCCGTGAATTACTGCGCGCTTAGCATACGCACAATGCCGCCAGGTACCGCTCGCGGATCTGCGCCCTCCACGCCTGGCGGGCCGACTCCTCGAAATCCACCGCCGGAGGCACGGCTCAAGAGCGCGTACATCTGGATGCACGTGCACCACTTTTACGTTCGCGCGCATATAAACTGCTTAAAGAACTGGAGTTCAGCTCCGCCTGTTGTGTAAACAGCTATTTATTTTTATACCCGAACAAGTTTCAGCATATTTGTGCCATCATCAGTCTTGTATAGTACACTAATGGCCATTAAAATTGCTACACCAAGAAGAAATGCAGATAATACACGGGTATCCATTGGACAAGTATATTACACTAGAACTGACATGTGATTACATTTTCACGTAGTTTGGGTGCATAGATCCTGAGAAATCAGTACCCAGAACAACCACCTCTGGCCGTAATAACCGCCTTGATACGCCTGGGCATTGAGTCAAACTGAGCTTGGATGGCGTGTACAGGTACAGCTGCCCATGCAGCTTCAACACGATACCAAACTTCTTCAAGAGTAGTGACTGGCGTATTGTGACGAGCCAGTTGCTCGGCCACCATTGACCAGACGTTTTCAATTGGTGAGAGATCTGGAGAATGTGCTGACCAGGGCAGCAGTCCAACATTTTCTGTATCCAGAAAGGCATTGCAACATGCGGCCGTGCATTATCCAGCTGAAATATAGCGTTTCGCAGGGATCGAATGAGGGTTAGAGCCACGGGTCGTAACACAACTGAAATGTAACGTCCACTGTTCAAAGTGCCGTCAATGCGAACAAAAGGTGACCGAGACGTGTAACCAATGGCACCCCATACCATCACGCCGGGTGATACGCCAGTATGGCGGTGACGAATACACGCTTGCAATGTGCGTTCACAGCGATGTCACCAAACACGGATGCGACCATCATGATGCTGTAAATAGAACCTGGATTCATCCGAAAGAATGACGTTTTGCCATTCGTGCACCCAGGTTCGTCGTTGAGTACACTATCGCAGGCGCTCCTGTCTGTGATGCAGCGTCAAGGGTAACCGCAGCCTTGGTCTGCATCCTGCTGCAAACGTCGTCGAACTGTTCGTGCAGATGGTTGTTGTCTTGCAAACGTCCCCATCTGCTGACTCAGGGATCGAGACGTGGCTGCACGATCCGTTACAGCCATGCGGATAAGATGCCTGTCATCTCGACTGCTAGTGATACGAGACCATTGGGATCCAGCACGGCGTCGCGTATTACCCTCCTGAACCCACCGATTCCATATTCTGCTAACAGTCATTGGATCTCGACCAACGCGAGCAGCAATGTCGCGATACGATAAACCGCAATCGCGATAGGCTACAATCCGACTTTTATCAAAGTCGGAAATGTGCTTTTACGCATTTCTCCTCGTTACACGAGACATCACAACAACGTTTCACCAGGCAACGCCGGTCAACTGCTGTTTGTGTATGAGAAATCGGTTGGAAACTTTCCTCTTGCCAGCGCGTTGTAGGTGTCGCCACCGGCGCCAAACTTGTGTGAATGCTCTGAAAAGTAAATCATTTGCATATCACAGCATCTTCTTCCTGTCGGCTAAATTTCTCGTCTGTAGCACGACATCTTCGTGGTGTAGCAATTTTAATGGCGAGTAGTGTATTCAGGTCTTATTCCCTAGAATCTTAGGTCCCACAGGACCTTTTTTGGGATATTATACAGAATTAATTAAGTTCCAAAGTCGTTGCATTTTGACTCCTCTATCGGCTTCTCCGATTTGTAAGTCAAGGGAGATAGAGGAGTCAAAATGCAACGACTCTGGAATAGCGATTTTCGGTCTTGGAAGTAATCCTGAGCAACTGTAAGCTCTGAAATGTCAAGTACAACAAGGTTAATCAAAACAAATGCGCTTGAAGTTCAGCAAAAAACACACGATCTCATGAAAAGTATCCGGACACCCGTATATAACGCGAAGTTCACCACTAGATGTCATGAGCGGCGGACCGGCAAATGTAAAATCAGATGCAGAGTATTGTTTTGTGAGTGGAAAAAAAGTAACATCAGAATAGGCCAGTAAGGAGAACTTTGATCGTGGACTATTCATTTTACGTAACCTGAGTAACACATTCTTCAACGTTATTTAAACCATTTTAAAGCGTCCCAAGTCACTGGTGATGATACAAACGTGAAGCGGAAAGGCGAAGGAACAACCACAGCCAAACTAAGACCAGGCGGACCTCGTGTACTGACAGACAGAAACTATCGAGGATTACGGACAGTGGCTGTAAAAGTCCACACTATTAGCAGTCCATCTGACACAATGAGTCGAAAAAACGGGATACAGTGGTCGAGTAGCTTCTCATAAGCGACACACTTCTGCAACGTTTGAGGCAGTGTAAACAACAACTTAGAATGAGTGGTTTGGACTGATGAATCACGCTGTAAACGTGGCAGTCCGACGGAAGGTTTTTGGTTTGGCGAGTGCCTGGAGTACGTTACGTGGCATTATGTTTAGTGTGGACAGGGAAGTACAGAGGTGTTGGTATTATGGTATGGGAGTATTTTTCGCGATGAGAGTGTGGTCCTGTTATTGTGCTTAAGAAAACACTAAATGCAGAGGGATATAAACACATCTAACAGCATTGTGCACTAAGTACAGTATAGGAACAATTCGGAGGCGATGGTTGGATCAGCACGATAGCGCAGCCTGCCATGAAGCTGCATCTTTGTGCCAATGGGTTGCGGACAAGAACATTCCTGAAATGACCTAGTCTGCCCGAAGTGATGACGTAAACTCATTGGAACAGTTTTGGAGTTTTGGAATGAGCTACAACGTCAACTTTGCACGTGATGTCCAACATCACTACCTTCTCTGGATTCCCTCAAGAATTGACTGCCAACACTCCACAGACATGCAGACTCCTCATTGAAAGTATCCCCAGCAGTTCCAACCACCATAAAGAGTAAGGTTTGACATCCCGTACTGGTATCCATTACTACAACTCGGGACACTTTTATCGGATATCGCAGTACACTGTTAATGTCTACATGCGGTTGGAAGCAATGAAACTAAACACCTGCACATTTTTCCGTGCATATACGTGACATGCTGAATGCCACATATCCCAGCATTAGATCGGAAGGGGAGGTCAAATTGCACGGCCACCTTCAACCCTCTGGATATTTTTTGTTTTCTTTTTTTTCCGTTTGTGCGATGCCTGATGTACTTGCTAGACTTAGACAGAATTCTCGACAAAGATGTTACACCAGAATTGAATTTAGTCGTCGCAATTCCTGAGCTGAAGGTAGTGGTCGCAATTTAAACACATTACATATTGTGCAACATTGTTGAGTAACCAGTACATCAACCTAGCTGAACTTTGGTGCGTGTGCATCGCCTGCCCTTGTCGTTTATGGCATTCCAAAGCTTTCACTGGGTTCCAAGACAGTAAGTACATCACAGAAAGCAACTACGGGGCTTTCCACAAGGTTATTCAGAAACTCCGCAGCTCGCTTTATGAATCAGTGGCGATGCTGTGTGGGGACTTGCCTGGGGGTGTTAACATTACGTGGAATACATACACTGGGTGACAAACGTCGTGAGATACCTCCAAATGTCGTGTCGGATCTCCTTTTGCACGGCGTGGTGCAACAGCTCGACATAGCGTGGACTCAAAAAGCCGTTACAAGTCCGCTGCAGGAATATTGACCCATGTTGCCACCTTAGCCGTCCATAATTGCGAAAGTCTTGCCTGTGTATGATTTTGTGCACGAGCTGACTTCTCGATTACGTCCCATAAATATCCAGTAGGATTTATGTCAGGTGATTTGAGTTACCAAATCATTCGTTCTAACTGTTCAGAATGTTCTTCAAACCAATCGCGAATGGCCAGGTGACATGACGCGCTGTGTTCCATAAAAAGTCCGTCGTTGTTTGGGAACATGAAGTCCACCAATGGCTGTAAATGATGTCCAGTTTGCCAAACGTACCTATCTCCAGTCAATAATCGGTACAGTCGCGCCAGAGGACGCAGTCTAGTCCATGTAAACACAGCCCACACCATTATGGAGCCACCAACAGCTTGGAAGTGCCTTGTTGACTACTTGAGTCCATGGCTTCGTAGGATCAGCGCCTGACTCGAATCCCACCTTCAGCTGATACCAACTGAAATCAGGACTCATCTGGCCAGGCCATAATTTTCCAGTCGTCTACGGTCCAGGCGATATGGTCACGAGCCCAGGAAAGGCTCTGCAGACGATGTGGAGCTGTTAGCATAGGCTCTCGCCTCGGTCGTCTGCTGCTATAACCCATTAACGCCATATTTCGCTCCACTGTCCGATTGGATACGTTCGTCCTACGTCTGCTGTTGTTTTACGAAGTGTTGCTTGTCTGTTAGCACTGACAAATCTACACAAACGCCGCTGCGGTCATTTGCAGAAGGACGTCGGCCACTGCCTTGTCCGTGGTGAGAGGTAATCCCTTAAGTGTGATATTCTCTGCACGCCCTTCACACTGTAGATCTCGCAATACTAAATTCCCTAATGATTTCCGAAAGGTAATGTCTCATGCGTCTATCTCCAGCTACCATTCCGCGGTCAAAATCTGTTAATTTCCGTCGTACGGCCATGGTCACGTTGGAAACCTTATCGCATGTATCACCCTAGTACAAATGACAACTCCGGGAATGCACTGCCTTTTGTGCCTTGTGTACGTGATACTACCGTCATCCGTATATGTGTACATCGCTATCCCATGACTTTCGTCACTGCAGTGTTTTTCAGTTGCACTAACGCAAGAAACACACTGTGTACTACACTGCCAGAGAGGAAATCGATTCGTAGTCATCCTGCATAACAGCTTCCTGTACAGATCTCTTACGGGAGCGGAGAAAATAACTTCACTGATATGCGGAGGGTCAACGTAGCTTTGAGAAATACCCTGTAGTTCCTTCTACTGACACTCACAGCCCGCTGGTGGAGAGTTTTAGTGTGTTATTCATTACGCACTCTCACACTGAGGTGCAAAAATTTCCGACTACACGGTTTGTTTCCGATACTTTTTCTCCTTTGACGTGACTAGATTTTCTAGAGAGTGCGACGCATGTGCAGTCGAGATGAATCAAGGAAATGAGAAATGCTACCCATTATTTCCGTGTTGTGAATACAAAATGGTTCAAATGGCTCTGAGCACTACGGGACTTAACTTCTGAGGTCATCAGTCCCCTAGAACTTAGAACTACTTAAACCTAACCAACCTAAGGACATCACACACATCCATGCCCGAGGCAGGATTCGAACCTGCGCCGTAGCGGTCGCGCGGTTCCAGACTGAAGCGCCTAGAACCGCTTGGCCACCCAGGCCGGCGCGAATAAAGAAGCAGGGGTCGAACGACAGAGATTACCAAAAGCGGTGGATGGAGTCGCGATGACGGGTAAGTGCATAATTGCACGGTATGACTGCAATGCGGCAACCAACGTGGTTGCTGTTCCCATCGCAAAACATGCTGATAAAACCAGCCGGTCTTAGTGTAAGGTGATGGAAGACACTTGCGTAACAAAATGGTGGTTTTGTCCGCTCTGTTACTATGCGCGCAATGAAGGTACCTAGGGGTTGGAAAATGACTCTCCATACAGCTTGGTAACTCAGACCCCGCAATGCCGCGCGCATCTGCAGTTAGCAAATAGGTTTCCGTAGCCACTGTGACAGGAGTGGAGGAAGAACGGTTGTTCCAGCCTCCGCCCACCGAAGGAGCGCTTTCTTTTGGCTCTTAAGTTGAACACTTATTTGGATACGAATAGACCTATTTTGAACGAAGGAATGCCTCCATCATGGCGTGGCTTCCACATAAATATTAAACGTAACAGCTTCATAAATTCACATATTTTCGCGCTCTTGTGCACTTTGTGAACTAATTAAATGGTGAATGAAGAAATTACTTTGCCCTGTCCAATCTATAATCCTACATGCAGACGTGTCATGCAGGTATCCGTTGTTGCAACTGCTTTAACTGACTGATTTAGTTTTATGAATTTTTAATTCATAATCTGTCCCGTCTGAGATTACTATAAATGATCTCGAAATTTTGTTGCCAACCCGAATCTGCGATTGAAATTACTAATTTAATTTTATTTGGCTCTTTTTCTTTGTGGTAGGAATTGGTCTGGAAGTCGTTCTGGCCGCGCCTTGAAAAAAAAATCTCTGTGTTAAATCCTGTCCAGGGTTTCAGATCAACCATTGGCGTTTGCAAAAATTTTTCCAGGTAGGGAGCGGGCAAAACTCTTAAATTTACATTTTTGTAAAATACATAATGTACTTTACAGCCGGTGAGAAAGCCGTAATATTGTCTTAGTTTGATCTGCCATGTAATGATACAATTGGCTAAAGATATATCACTTCTAGAACTGTGCGAGACCTCTGTAATGAATAAAAGCTCTGTGCTGCAGATTTTAGACATCAGGAACACTCTCGTGGTTATCCCACGCACTTTGACTGCAAACCTGTACATCAGTCTCATGATTCGACCTGTTGTGCTGCCGTTCATGAACAGCAGTCCACGGGGTGTTTTCCAACAGGATAACGCTCGCCTACATATCGTTGTTGTAACCAACATTTTCTACCCAGTTTCGACATGTTGCCTTAGCCTGCTTGATCACCAGATCTGTTTCCAATTGAGCAGGTTTGGGATATCATCGAATTACAATGTCATCCACAACCAACCTTATTCGTCCCTGTTTTGACCGAAGAAGTGTAATAGGTTTGGAACTCTGTTCCACAAACTGACATCTGACACCTGTACGACAGAATGCATGTACTTTTGCATGCTTTCGTTTAACAGTCTAGCGGATATACCGGTTATTAATGTACCAGCATTTCATATTTACTACGGCTTTTCTGGCACCTGTGATCTTGCAATGTTAATAACTTCAATATGTGATCGAGACACAGAAATAGTTTTGTAATCCTCTGACTGTACAGACTCGTTCGATGTACGTAATAATGTACATAATTTTCGATGTACATAACTGTAACATTATCGTTGATATTTAATTTGTATTTTTTTCTACTGATTTTTGTTTTTGAATGTTTTCAGTCCTTCGTCTCCTTTTCAGCATCAGTCAGAACATCATAAACTTAATTTGCATGCGACCAGAACCGGCATTTTCTGAGGGACTCCCAGTACCATTTGGAAGCAATGAAATACTATCTGTGGCCGGCTGGAGTGGCCGTGCGGTTCTAGGCGCTACAGTCTGGAACCGAGCGACCGCTACGGTTGCAGGTTCGAATCCTGTCTCGGGCATGGATGTGTGTGATGTCCTTAGGTTAGTTACGTTTAATTAGTTCTAAGTTCTAGGCGACTGATGACCTCAAAAGTTAAATCGCATAGTGCTCAGAGCCATTTTGAAATACTATCTGTATTGTTAGCTGTCAACATAGCATAAATTTACGCGAAACTTAATTTGATTCATATGGTATGTCGTATTTCTGACGTAGGCCTTTTCTGACGCCATGGCAATGACGTCACAGGCTACTAGAATAATTGCTGCAGTCTCAGATGAAAGGAGCACCTTTTGCCAGTACCGCTTGTTGGGCGGTTGCTGTTGTGAGGGTCTTGGCAAACGCTTTAGGAGGCGACAGACGTACATATGTTTCAAAAATGCTGCTGCATTGTTTCTGCCTCGGGTGTAAATGGCAACACTGACTGGCGGAGGCAAAGAGATGTTTCAGGGCATCAATCTCATGTTGCTGTTTACGTTCAGAACAGTAATAAACCAAGACTGTTCAAATGTTTTGCCTACCCTTTATAAAGGTAAAGGATCACATTGCGTGGGACTGCGGCATTGTAAGCCAAATTCTATTACACATATCCATACGCGATAACATGTCTGATACGGTTACTCACAATGACGTAAAAAAAAACAAAAAAAAACGTTAAAAGTCATTGCCCCAAGTAAGCATTCTACATCTACATCATACTCCGCAAGCCACCTAAAGGTGTGTGGTGGAGGGTACTTTCGGTACCACTATCTGATCCCTCCTACCCTGTTCCACTCACGAATAGTGCGTGGGAAGAATGATTGTCTGTAAGCCTCTGTATTGGCTCTAATATCTCGAATTTTCTCCTCGTGGTCAATACGCGAGATGTATGTGGGAGGAAGTAATATGTTGTCCGACTCCTCCTGAAAAGAGCTGTCTCGAAATTTCAATTGTAAATCTCTCTGTGATGCACACCACCTCTCTCGTAGCGTCTGCCAGTGGAGTTTGTTTACCATCTCCGTAACGCTCTCTCGCCAGCTAAACGATGCCGTGACGAAACGCACCGCTCTTCGATGTATCTTCTCTACCTCCTCTGTCAGCTCTACCTGATAGGGGTCCCAGATAGATGAACGATACTCAAGAATCGGGCGAACACGCGCCTTATAAGCCACTTCGTTCGTGGATGATTTACATTTCCTTGACATTCTTCCGATGAATTTGAGTCTGGTGTCTGCTTTTCCCGCTATCTGTTTTATATAGTCATTCCACATAAGGTCGCTCTGGATAGTTACGCCAAGATATTTTACGGCAGATGCTGTCTTCAGCTGTTTGTCATCAATAGTGTAGGTGTACAGTAGTGGATTTCTTTTGTTGCTATGTATGCGCAATGTATTACATTTATTTACGTTCTGGGTCAACTGCCAGAGTCTGCACCAACATCAATTCTTTGCAGATCGTTCTGCAAATTCTTACTATCTTCTGGCGTTGCTACTTTGTTATAAACAACTGCATCATCTACGAATAGCCTTAAAGAGCATCCGACCCTTTCTACTAGATCATTTATATGTATTGTGCACAGCAACGGTCCTATCACACTTCCGTGTGGTACTCCGGACGTTACCTTTACATCTGTCGATTTAGTTCAGTTAAGAGGGATGTGTTGAGCTTTATTTGCAAGAAAGTCTTGAATCCAATCGCAGGTCTGCTCCGATACTCCGCAATCTCGTTTTTTTTTTGTTTTATTTTCTCCATTAAACGGCAATGCGGGACGGTGTCAAATGCCTTACTGAAATCAAGGAACACGGCATCAACCTGAGCGCCGTTGTCCACTGCGCTGTGGATCTCACGGAGGAACAGAGCGAGCTGAATTTCGCAGGGTCTCTGTTTGCTGAATCCATGTTGATTTTTACAGAGGAGCTGTTCAATTTCCAAAAACGTCATTAAGCATAAACCATTGACGTCAAACATATAGGTCGATAATTGCATGGATCTGTCTTACGGCCTTTCTTAGAAACGGGAATGACCTGCGCTTTTTTCCAGTCGTTAGGTACCTTTCGTTGCTCAAGCGATCTACGATAAATTACTGCTAGAAGGTGAGCAAGTTCTTTCGCGTAATCTTTATAGAATCTTATAGGTATCTTCTGAAGCCTTTCCACTACTAAGCGGTTGTAGCTACTTTTCAATTCCGCGATCGGTTATCTCAATATCTGTCATTTCGACGTTCGCACGACGATTGAAAGCAGTGACAGTGTTATGATCTTTCGCGGTGAAACAACTTCGGAAGACCGAAGTCAGTATTTCAGCCTTCCCTCTGTTAACTTCCGTTTCTGTGCCGGTGTGGTCGCTGAGAGAATGAATAGATGATTCTGACCCACTTACTGATTTCACATATGACCAAAATCTCTTAGGGTTTTGACTCAGGTCGGTTGGCAACGTTTTACTTTCGAAATCATTGAACGCATCGCTCGTTGCTCTCCTTACGCTCATTTTCGCTTCCTTCAGCTTTTGTTTGTCAGTTAGGTTTTTACTCCTCTTGAGTCTGAGATGAAGTGCTCTTTGTTAACGTAGCGCTTTTCTCTGCCTAGCTAGTACTCTGCAACACCTGCGCGTTTCACGAGTCTAAATATTGTATGTGAGGGGATATTTTTCTTAACCCAGGGCGTACTGGGACTTACTTTCATAGTTTTTCAAACTTATTAGGAACCTTACAAATGTAAATCACGTGCCAACTTGCACTGCTGCACAGTTCTGTTAAAACGCCTTTTTCTATGTGCGTTTCATTAGAAATCGATCAACTGAAATACCATAACAGTGTATAACTGACTGAAACTTCCTGACAGATTTAATGTGTGTGCTTAGTCGGGATCTGAACACGAAATCTTGTTTTTCGCTAGCAGTTCTCTTATTGACTTGTTATACAAGTAAAATGCGCGATCGGCCCCCCAACCCCCAGATTCGCTTCTGTCATTACCTCTCTCTCTCTTACTTAAGAAATTTAACATTAGGAAGGAAAGAAGATTACAATTTAACGTCCCGTCGTCGACGAGGTCATTATAGACGGAGAACAAGCCCGGGCCGGCCGCGGTGGCCGTGCGGTTCTGGCGCTGCAGTCCGGAACCGCGGGACTGCTACGGTCGCAGGTTCGAATCCTGCCTCGGGCATCGATGCGTGTGATGTCCTTGGGTTAATTAGGTTTAAGTAGTTCTAAGTTCTAGGGGACTTATGACCTAAGATGTTGAGTCCCATAGTGCTCAGAGCCATTTGAATCATTTGAACAAGCCCGGACGGGGGATGGGTAGGGATGGAAATCGGCTGTGCGCTTTCAGAGCAACCACCCCGCCATTTACCTACAGCGATTTAGTGAAATAACGAAAAACGTAAATAAATCCGGCCCGAATCTTCCGAATGGGGATACAGCGTCTTAACCACTGCGCGCCCTCACTCATCACGGCCGCCCCCTTAACTGAGTGACCAGCGTGTCTGAATGCCATGATGCGGGCCCGAGTTCGATAACCGGCTGGGTCGAAGATATTCTCCGCTCGGGGACTGAGCGTTGCGTTGTTCTCATCGTCATCATCAACACACAAGTCGCCCAATATGATGTCGACTAAAAAGACTTGCAACTCAAAGGCGAACTTCCCCAGGTGGGGACTCCTGGCCATCCGAGCCATGCAACCATTTCACTCTTACACACGCCTCACTCGTTAGAATCCATAGAGGCTCTCTTAATTTGCTGGACTAGCACGTCTGGAAGAAACAACGGAGAATGGAATACTAGTAGCTTAATCTTTGCTTTTCGCTCTGTAACGGTGAGAGCGCCATTTTGAATCAGTCTGATGGATTAAAACTTTATGTCTTTATGTCGTGCCTGCATAGCAAGAACGTTTACTACGGGGCCAAACCTATGGCGTCGAAAACTAATATTCATCGTACTCTAGTACTTCACATTGCCCCCCCCCCCCCCCCCCCCGTCTGTCCACATCTGTAAGGTGCAAAATGTCACTGAAATGTTACCAATCAGCCCAGCAACCACAAAAACTGTAACTCTGTCATTAATGTCAGTTTTCTGTGACTTCTTTTAGTCACTCCCTATCCCTCGTTACTCATTTCCCCTGATCTGCAATGTCACTTAAGCGCCCACACCGGTAAAAATGGTTCAAATGGCTCTGAGCACTATGGGACTTAACATCTATGCTCATCAGTCCCCTAGGACTTAGAACTACTTAAACCGCCGGCCGCGGTGGTCGTGCGGTTCTAGGCGCTGCAGTCCGGAACCGCGGGACTGCTACGGTCGCAGGTTCGAATCCTGCTTCGGGCATGGATGTGTGTGATGTCCTTAGGTTAGTTAGGTTTAAGTAGTTCTAAGTTCTAGGGGACTGATGACCTAAGATGTTAAGTCCCATAGTGCTCAGAGCCACTACTTAAACCTAACTAACCTAAGGACATCACACACATCCATGCCGGAGGCAGGATTCGAACCTGCGACCGTAGCAGTCGCGCGTCTCCGGACTGAGCGCCTAGAACCGCTAGACCACCGCGGCCGGCTCTCCCACCAGTAGTTTCCGATTATTTTTGCATGTTACCTTCTTCCCACCCCCTGTCCTAACAGTTTTGGAGTTGTATTACCTCCACTGGCGCTCCATGACCTCATTTTCCTGTTTCCATTCCTTCAAATAGGTGTGTAAAGGTTGCCGTAGAGCCGCAGTAACTACCTGCTCTGGCTGTAACATGGCGTTAAGCTATAATGGAAAACCCCCTTTTCTGTCTCTGACTCGTTAAAAATATTTGCAGTCTCTCACTTAGACGGTTAGTGGGTGGATGGTCATGAAGCAAAGACAGAACGCTTTTTTACCCCCGTGACAAACAGTTTTATTTACTCCTGAGATACAGTCATTAACATTTTTGTTCCTACTCAATCTATTTTTTGCATCAAAATAGCACATCTAGATACAGTACATTCAGTGATGAAACATTACTGTAGGTCTAATAAGAAATTGTAAGTTGAAAAAATTAGAAATGGAGATATCCCATATTTAATGTATTTTTATTCCTTATTATCTACAGAAACAGTTATATCATTGATTTGTCTCATACGGATGTACTATTCTGAAGCAAAAAAAAAAAAAAAAAAAAAAAAAAAACACTGCACGCACAGTTACCAAAAAGAAAGTTGACGCCAGTATGTTGACGATTAATGTAGTTCGAAGGCCCCGGTCCCTATTCATCTAGCTGAAAAGAGATAAAAAAATATCTTTCAGATAAATAATATTTTTAGCATGTGAAAAGCTATACAAAATGAAAACGTTAGGCATCTCACACTGCGTACGATTATTACTATTCTACGGAGAAATCTGAAAAAAAGAATAAAAATTCGTAGGTGAGAAACATAATTTTTGGGGTTTAACGATGATGTATTATCTGAGACGACAAATGACTTGCAACAGCAGTTGAACAAAATAGCTTGTCCGTTAAAATGGTACAGAAGTAAAACAAGGCTAATGTGTACACTCGAGTTAAGACAGGTGCTGCATAAGAAATTAGATGAGGTAATGAAGAAGTAAACGTGGCAGATGAGTTTTGCTATTTGAGCAGAAAAATAAGTGACGAGGGTAGAAGGAAAGAGAATATAAAATGGAGACTAGCAAAAACAAGAAAAACTTTGCTAGAAAAGGGAAATTTGTTTATGTATATCTATTAAGGCAAAGTCCTTTCTGACTGACTCACTCATCATTGCCCAACCCAAACCATTAACGATAGAAACTCGAAATATGGAATGGGTGTTGATCTTATCTGTAGGCACCGTTTCAGAAGGGATTTTTCAAAATTCCACCCCTAAGGCTGTAAAATTTTGAAGCTAGACCTACGAAAGCTGGTATTTGGTTTCTCGGTCAGAAATAAGGAATTTTAGGAAATTTGATCCCTACGAGGGTAAGTAGTAGGTGAAAGTCTTTTTTTCATTTTCTTTTTTTAGTAAGTCATTATCAAAGAACTACTAAAGTATTTTTAAAACTACACCGACGAAAATTGTTATTTGGCTTCTCTGTTACGAACAAAAAAATACGCGTTTCACTGTTTTTGGAAATTCAACCTCTAAGGGAGATGAAATAGCGGATGCAAATTTTTGAGAAAATATTTCGTTGTGTTAAAAATTTTTCAAACCTTATCTATGAAACCGGTGTTTAACTTCTCAGTTAAACAATAAATATGCGTAAGGGGATGAAAGATTCCATAGAAGTACCACCACAAGAACGCAAAAGGAATGATTAACAAAAATCTTGGACACAAGATAAGAGAATCGCTTTTTGGTCAGAAGTACATTCGGAAAAGACCATGGCCTTAATTAGCTTGAAAAGTTTAGGAGTTGCATATTGTGTCCAACATAAAAATTTGATTACAGAGAAATAGTCTGCTTAAATCAGGTAACTAATGAAGTGGTACCGCCGGCCGGTGGGGCCGAGCGGTTCTAGACGCTACAGTCTGGAACTGCGCGACCGCTACGGTCGCAGGTTCGAATCCTGCCTCGGGCATGGATGTGTGTGATGTCCTTAGGTTAGTTAGGCTTAAGTAGTTCTAAGTTCTAGGTAACTGATGACCTCAGATGTTACGTCCCATTGTGCTCAGAGCCATTTGATCCTTTTTTTTTTGAAGTGGTACCGAATCGAATCGGGGAGAAAAGAAATGTGTGGTACAACTTGACTAAAACTAGAGATAGGTTGACCTCCTGGCCTCAAACAATAGTTGATTTGGTAATGGAGAGAAGTGTCGTAGGTAAACATAGTACGTGGGACGAACCGAAGCTAGATTCAAATGGATCACGGTTTACCAAAATTGTGGAGAGATGAGATTTGCATAGGACCAACTAGCGTGCAGAGCTGCACGAAATCAGCAAACAACTAAAACAGGAAAAAGCTTTCCCTCTTTATGCGTTAGCAGTAGTTTGTAGTGAAATAGCAAAGGTGGGTGTGTTAAGTCTTTTCTAAGTGACGCAGGATGAAAGGTGAAAACACCAGTAATATAAAAGGCATAATAAACCACACAGTGGTCGCTAATGACTGGCAGAAATGTAATTGCTAACGGGCGATATTATCCAATTAGCTGATGATGGACGCTGCTGATAATGGGTTGTCGCGATCGGCTTGAAGAAAAGCTGTTTGCAGCGTTGGGCGGATTATGCGGGCTGCTTTCAGACGTACGTAAGCTGCGCGTTCAGCGCACGTGATTCCGGCCACGATGTGGCTCGCTTTGCAGCCGATTGTGCCTCTGCGGCGAAACGTTGGTCTAATCCACAATTCAATTAAACTGAGCGCCAACTTGCGGCCGCGCTGTTGGCACAACTTGGCCGGGGCGAGTCGCAGCAGCTGGCAGTGGCACGGGGGCGGCTGGAGGAAGGCGCGGGCGGTGGGGGCGGGTTGCGGGGGCAGGCGGCTGGTAGCCCGGGCTCTCAGAGGCCGACAGCCGATGGCTGTAAGCGGCACACCTGCTGCACACAGTAACACCAGCCCAATACCAAGCGAGTGTTCTTCTGAGGTGTCTACAAAAAGTGTTGGGACTTTTGTACACAATTTCACGTGTTGTATTAGTTCGATTCGAGTGATGTTTCGTTGTTGTGTTGGTAAAGAGGTCCGTAAATATCTGTACATAGTTAACCAGTTCGAATATTTACTCCATTGTTAGCTCCAAAAAAGATACGAAAATTTCTCAGTATCGGTGATTAGTTATTTTGTTTAAAAATCGATCAGAATACTATTTAAAAATGATTTTAAGTTTTAGAAACGTTAAATATAGCTTTTTCTGAGCCTGCTAAGAGTGAAACTAGGTTTTACGAATGCTATAAGTTTTTCGAATAAGGCCGTGAAGACATTTTAAATGAACACCATGGATGCTCCAGTACAGAATCTACCGAAGAAAAATACGTTGAAAAAGTGAAGGAAATAATCATTGAATGATCGACGAATCACAGTCAGAGAAGTCGCTGATGGTATCGGCATATCTATTGGCTCATGTCCATAGGCGGCCTGAAGGACGGGCAAGAAAGTGGACTCGCGACCCACTTCTGGAATGTGGGTTGTTGTTGTTATCGACATCTTCAGTTCGAAGACTAGTTTCATTCAGCTCTACAGGTAAGTATGTCTTCTGGAAGTCTATTCTGCGCAGGTCTTGTGTGAAATCTTACGGGACTTATCTGCTAAGGTCATCAGTCCCTAAGCTTACACACTACTTAACCTAAATTATCCTAAGGACAAACACACACATCCATACCCGACGGAGGACTCGAACCTCCGCCGGGACCAGCCGCATAGTCCATGACAGCAGCGCCTTAGACCGATGGGCTAATCCCGTCTGTGCAGGTCTCTTCATCTCTGCTTCACTGCTGCAGCGTACATCCATCTGAACTTGCTTTCTGCATTCCAGCGTTGGTCTTCCTCTACGATCTTTCCCACCAACGTACCACTTCAAAATTGACGATTTCTTGATGCCTTAGGGTGCGTCCTATCAACCTATCCCTTCTTTTAGTGAAGTTTTCCCACGAATTGCTTCTTTCCCCCCATTTCATTTCGTATCATTTCATTATTCGATCTAATGATCGAATCTTGCAAACTGCGTTTTTCTTTTTAATCGTTAGTCTTCTGACTGGTTTGATGTGGTCTTCACGAAATCCTCTCCTGTGCCAACCTCTTCATCAAAAACACAGAGCAGCACTTGCAATCTAAGACCCCAATTATTTGCTGAATGTATCGCAGTCTCTGTTTTCCTCTTCAGTTTGTACCCTCTACAGCTCCCTTTAGCAAAGAGGTGGAAGTTATTCCCTGACGTCGTACCATATGTCTTAAAAATGGTTCAAATGGCTCTGAGCACTATGGGACTTAACATCTGGGGTCATCAGTCCCCTAGAACTTAGAACTACTTAAACCTAACTAACCTAAGGACATCACACACATCCATGCCCGAGGCAGAATTCGAACCTGCGACCGTAGCGGTCACGCAGTTCCAGACTGAAGCGCATAGAACCGCACGGCCACACCGGCCGGCCATATGTCTTACCATCCTGTCCCTTCTTCTTGTCAGTGTTTTTCATATATTCCTTTCATCACTGACTCTGCGGAGAATATCCTGATTCCTTACCTTATCAGTCTACCTGATTTTTATCATTCTTCTGTAGCACCATATCTAAAATGCTCTGATTCACTTATGTTTCGGTTTCCCCACAGTCCATATTTCACTACCACACAATGCTCTGCTTCAAACGTACAATCTCAGAAATTTCTTCCTCAAATTAAGGCCTATGTTTGATATTAGTAGATTTCTCTTGGCCAGGAGCGCCCTTTATGCCAGTGCTAGTCTACTTTTTATGTCCTCCTGGCTACGTCCGTCATTGGTTATTTTGTTGCCTACGTAGCAGATTTCCTTAACATCATCAACTCGCTGTAGCCGACTTCTTATTCGTTATAGAATTCTCACCTATGACTGTAATGTTCACAAACCTCTGATTTAACATTGCCAAGTACAACGAATCAATCTAGGCTTTAGGACGCACCACATAACTTAGGTTTCCGTGATTGCCAGACTGTTGGCGGTAAATTACGCAGCGTCCCTAGTGCGGCGGTGGTTTCGGCGCTGTTTTTCAGTTGTGACTAATGTAAATATTTACAGAACATTACCAAAATACAACTCACATCATATCAGTACAACATACAATCTTAATGTAACGGATTGTGCAAGCCAGTTGACATGGTTGCTCAGTAATGTGTCCAAATGGGTGAAGATGAAGTCTACCTCAGACCTAGGCCATGAAGATTTGTTCAGGTTTTATGATGCCAGTCAGCATTAAAAATTGTAGTAAATAAAATAATGCAATAAGTGCATTAACACGATTAGATATATAGGTTGTTATGGGTATAAGTGCAGATATTGAGGTCATTGGTACCTCAATATATACCTACTCCAGTCTGTTAGTCGTTTTTTCCCCCTGTATCTAACAGTCTTCCTGCACGCACGTTACATAATTTATTACCCGATGTTTTCTGCCTGTCAGTATACCCTGATAAACCAAAACAGTAGGAACACTGTCCCGCGACTTTGGACGTCACCTGGTGGCTTTGCGGGCATGTGACGTGGTAACGAAAGTGTGTAAGCTGAGCACACACGGACGGAAATCACCCTAGCGAAGATATGGACCGCAAGTGGCGAAATCCGTAGGGATAAGCTACTCTGAAAAAGGACAGGTTATTATTGCGCGGAGTCTCTGAACGTCTGTCTCGGAAACGGCGAAGCCGGTTGAATGTTCATTTGCTACGGTCGTGAGCATCTACAGAAAGAGGTAGAAGGACAGTGAAACTTACCACTAGGCGCTAAATGGTTGAACGTCAACCGCTCCTCACTGAACGTGGGTTTCGGAAGCTTGTCTGCTCCGTAAAGTGGAACAGATGGTGATCTGTGGCATCTCTGTCGAAAGAGCACAATGCTGGGGCACGCACAAGTGTTTCGGAGCACGCCGTTCATTGTACATTTTGAACATGGTGCTCTGCAGCAGATCACACCTACGTGTTCACATGTTGACCCAACGACGTCGTCAACTACGATTGCAGTGGACACGGAATCATCGGGATTCGACCATCGATCAATGGAAACGTGTCGACTCTTCGGGTGAATCACGGCTTTGCTACACTAGGTCGATGTTCGTCTCCATAAACGCCGCCATCGAGGTGGACGGCGGCTCGAACGTGCAGCGTGCCACAGATACATGCTGGTGGGAGCAGTATTATGCTACGGGAGACATTCTTCTGCGCTTGCATGGGACCTGTGGTAGTAATCGAAGTCACACTGACGGCTGCGAACCGCCTTAATCCCTTCATGCTTGATGTCTTCCTCGAAGGCGATGTCATCTTTCAGCAACATAACTGTCAGTGTCTCGGAGCTAGAACCGTGCTACAGCGGTTTGAGGAACATTACAGTGAACTCACGTTGAAGTCTCGGCAACCAGATTCGTCTGATGTCAATCTTATGGAACCAATCTGGGTCGCTATCGGACGACATCGCAAATCAGCGGCCCATTATTTATTCGAATTACATCACCCGTGTGTAGACAGCTAATGCCAAATATCCCCACAAATCTACCAACAAACTGTCGAATCCCTGGGGCGCCAAATAAGTGTTCCAAAGACGGACAAAACAACTACTAAGCAGGTGATCATAATTTCTGGTTCAGCAGTGTAGCCTGCCAGTTTTGCGTCCGCGCGTTCACATTTCAACATCTGACCTGTTGCCCAGTGGAAACTAAGCATTAACCAACCTAAAAACATATTATTCCAAATTACTATAATTATTAGTCTGTAAATGAAGTAATTCCGCTGTAATATTTTTGAGTACACTGTGCTCAGTCGCCAATAAAAATATCTGCACTTATACTCCTAACGCCCTGTACAATTTTTAAACAAAAAAACTTATTCAGAAGGCATCTAAGGTGAATAACATTATTTTGTAAGTTTATTTCATTTTCCACTTTCAGAAGCATCAGTAGAATTTTTTGTTGGTTATTTTTGTGTGTTCGAAAAGATTTCTTCCATGGATATGTTTTTCCTCTATAGCACATGTTAACATTTTACTAAAAACTTAGCATTGCTGATACATGAATAAAAAGGGCTTTTTTCGTATGTTTTCTTCCTTTCTTTTTGACTCCTGAGATTAATCAAATGAGAAAGTAATTTTTGACTGTTAAATCATAAAGATGTGAATAATGTCAATATATTTTTCATGTACTCAAGAAATACATCAGAGTGCTCTTATCTACAAAAATATTTTGAGTGAATAACTATCAGACGTTTGGGATACGATAAGTTTTGTGTATTTCCTATCAAAAAATGGTTCATATGGCTCTGAGCACTATGGGACTTAACATCCGAGGTCATCAGTCCCCTAGACTTAGAACTGCTTAAACCTAACCAACCTAAAGACATCACACACATCCATGACCGAGGCAGGATTCGAACCTGAGACCGTAGCAGCAGCGCGGTTCCGGACTGAAGTGCCTAGAACCGCTCAGCCGCAGCGGCCGGCAATCAATAGTATTTTATGTTTAACGTTAAATGACGTGTTATTTGTGTGTTTATTCCATACAAGTTATGTAGATGAGTAAACATAATACTTTGAAAAACACATCCGTTATTTTCTTAGCTTGCCTCGTAGACTCTCGCTGCCAACTTTATTTAGCAGACCCTTATAACTTATCATTTATTGGCTGCGTCCTTGGACATCGTATACGCTACCGTCGGTTTCAGATACCGGTACCAAGGGGATTGAGATTTTCGCCCAACCTCGAAATAATGGTCCGTTTTTTCCGCAATACTTCTAAATGAGTTGTGACCTGGCTCTGAGCACTATGGGACTTAACTTCTAAGCGCCTTTAACCGCTTGGCCACCACGGCCGGCAAGTGACCTGGACCTATTATGCTGATATCAGGGGCGAGCGCATTTCCAAGGATTGTAAGTGTTTTCCATAACGTGTTGGAATATACTCTGGACAGCCCTGGTGCCCGGCCGGTGTGGCCGAGCGATTCTAGGCGCTTCAGTCTGGAACCGCGCGATCGCTACGGTCGCAGGCTCGAATCATGCCTCGGGCATGGATGTGTGTGATGTCCTTAGGTTAGTTAGGTTTAAGCAGTTCTAAGTTCTAGGGGACTGATGACCTCAGATAAAAGTCCCAGAGTGCTCAGAGCCATTTGAACCACAGCCCCGGGAGGTGACAGAGTGCTACAAAAGTACAGTATATTCAGCAGGAGCAAGAACTGGAGAAAATAAATCCCTGCACCAGCGACTGCAGCTTAGGCGTGCGTGCTTGTGTGTACACTGAGGCGACAGAAGTCACGGGCTACCCCCTAATATTCACGGGATACCTCCTAACATCTTGTCAGATCTCCTTTTACCCGGCGGCAACAACTCGATGGGGAAGTGTTGCAGGATTTTGTGGACCCGTTGACTTCTCGATTATGTCTCATAAGTGTTCGATGGTTGGCCAAATCATTTACTCGAACTGTCCAGAATGTATTTTTAAACCAATCGTGAACAATTGGGGACCCTATGACACGGCATATTGTCATGCATTGGGAACATGGAGTCCATAGATGGCTGCAAATGGTTTCCAAGTAGCCGAATGCGATCATTACCAGTCAACAATGAACACCATTACGGAGCCACTACCAGCTTGCTCGGTGCCTTATTGACAAGCTGGGTCCGTGACTTCGTGGGACCTGCGCCACACTCGAACCCTACCATCAGCTCTTACCAACCGTAATGAGTACTCATCTGGACCGGCCACGCCAACAGATATTATCACGAGCCCAGCAGAGGCGCTGTTGGCGATGCCGTGCTGTTAGCGGAGGCACTTGTGTCGGTCGTCTGTTGCCATAGCCCACTAACGCCAAATTTCCCACACTGTCCCAGCTACGTTCGTCGTACGTCCCACAGTGATTTCTGCGGCTATTTCGCGCAGTGTTGCTGGTTTATTAGGACTGAAAAATCTACACAAACGCCATTGCTCTGTCATTAAGTTAAGGCCACTGTGGTGTCCGTGGTGAGAGGTAATGCCTCATATCTGATATTTTCGGAACAGTCTTGACACTGCAGATCTAGGAATATTAAATTTCCTAACAATTTCTGAAATGGAATGTCCCATTCTTCTAGCTCCACCTACATTCCGCGTTCAAAGTGTGTTAACTCCCTTTGTGCGGCTCTCATCACTACGGAAACCTTTTCACATCAATCATCAAAGTACAGGTCCGCCAAGTACTGCGTTAGTATTCCTTGTGTAAGCGATACTACCGCCATCTGCATATACGCATATCGATATCCCACCTCAGTGTATGTGTGTATGTATATGTGTATCTTGAATAAAGAAGAACAATGTGGTAGCATTTAGAGTTTGACGTCCCGTTGACGTCGAGATCGTTACAAATGGCTCAAATGGCTCTGAGCACTATGGGACTCAACTGCTGTGGTCATAAGTCCCCTAGAACTTAGAACTACTTAAAGCTAACTAACCTAAGGACATCACACACATCCATGCCCGAGGCAGGATTCGAACCTGCAACCGTAGCGGTCACGCGGTTCCAGACTGTAGGGCCTAGAACCGCACGGCCACTCCGGCCGGCTGAGATCGTTACAAACATAGCACAACAAACTAGGACTGAGGGAAGCTGGCAAGGAAATCGGTCGTGACCTTTTAACGGAAACGTCCCTGCTTTTTTTTTTTTTTTTTTTGCCGGCCGAAGTGGAAGTGGCCGTGCGGTTAAAGGCGCTACGGTCGCAGGTTCGAATCCTGCCTCCGGCATGGATGTTTGTGATGTTCTTAGGTTAGTTAGGTTTAATTAGTTCTAAGTTCTAGGGGACTAATGACCACAGCAGTTGAGTCCCATAGTGCTCAGAGCCATGCCCCTGCTTTTGCATCAGCCGATTTGGGAAAATAACGGAAAACTTAATTTTGGATCGATGGACAAGAATTTGTTCCTTCATACTGTGGAATGCGAGGCCAGGGGCCACGTAATTCGGTACTGGCATAAGGGGTTTATGTACTCAGTTGCTAAGAATGCTGATTATTAATACATTGGTCTCACTACAAATTTTCAAAGGAACTGCTTTGTTATTGGCCAATAGCCCCTTATTAACTGATTTCCTTACTGGGGAACGATTTTGAAGCAGTGGCATGTACAAAGACGATCCTGACGCTAAGCTGATCACAACCTATGTCACTGAACTGAGGATTAAATGCGTAATAGCACCATCACTATCTAAAATACGTGATCTCTGATACAAAGTAAATAGCGTTAAATGTTGCGTACGCAGCGATTTACAGTAAAACTACCATACAATATTTATAGCAGAAAAAGCAAGTGTTTAGAATGTGATACATTGTAAGAATCCTCGGGAAATTTTGTCCACCCATGAAGGAGGTAGCTTAAAAAACCCTCGTTCGAACGACAACTTGAGTATTGGAACCCTAGCAGGTAGGATTGGTAGAGGAAATAGATAAGATCTAAAACGGAGCAGATTATTTTATTTAGCAGGCGCGAAAGCGGCTCGAAGTTACTTTCCGACTCCACTTTTCGCAGAAGATTGAAAGAAACATATTGCTTCTTCCTGATTATGTCTCAGAAAAAGACGAAGGAGGTAAATTTAGAGCGGTTCTAACTCACACAGGGGCCTACCAATATTCGTTCCTGTTGCGCACCATTTGTGACTGGTAAAGGGTAGGGTGTGTTTGTTTGGGTGGTGAGCGGGGAAGGGGTGGGGGATATTCACAGTGGTTGAGGGGAGGGTCCATACTGGACACTCATGTTGTTTTTAGTTTAAAAAAGTAGAAAATAGTAAAAAAATTTTGATTTAGAAGCATTTAATACTTAAGTTTTAATGTTATGATGCATTTACATTTGCTCTCAGAAAATACTTGTATAGTTAAAATTTATTATAAAATTTTTTTCAAAAGCCTTGTGGTTAGCGTGTTTGAATAATAGTTGCCAAAATCGAGCCACTTCTAAAAATAATCAGAGGGTACTAAATATAACTGGAAAATGGTATTAAATAAGAGTAAACACAATCTAGTTTCAAAGTAGACTTAATAAACACCTTTCTGAAGATTATAGAATTCGTCTATGTTTTCCTATGCTGAACCCAAGAGCCCTGATATACAATGTTCCTACAGGTTTTCTTCCTGACAGTTCCGTTTTGTGGCGTTTAAGAAAAATACTAACCCATTTTTCCCAGAAATTTCGTATTTGAAAAGGGCATTTAATGTTATTTCTCTTTGCCAATTCCTCGGGCATTTTTCACAAATCGCTACAAGTCAGCCCAAAGAAAGAAACTACTTCAGCAAGAAAATACTAAACAAGCTCATCTTCAAGATCTTTACCCAAAACTGTAGATCTGCCTTCTTTTTTTTGCTGCTTCCATAAGTGTACCGTACTTCATGTTCCACAACCTCATTAGTGTTGTTTTTGGGAACATTGAAGTGTTTACTTACCTTCTTCCTTTTCTTCTTTCTCTTCTGAACTGTGTCACTAGCTTTAGTCATTTTAGAGGGCTTCCACTGTCTTTGAACAACCTTCCTCATTATACACTTGGAATCTGAAAGAGAATTGGAAGAGAATAAGAAGATGTAAAAATAAGGGGTTAGGTTCAAGCAATGAAGAGGGGGAGGGGGGGAGACAACCTAGTTTACGCAACTATAGCTTGTATTTTGTTAACTCTATACATTTTTAAACAAACATGTAAATGAAACGGTTTAGTTATAAACATTAACCATAAACCTTACCTTCAAGGATGCACATAGCTTGAAAGACTTACCCGCCAGTATCTAGGAGAAACTGCAAAAAGTTTAGCACAACGTAAAAGGTTCTCCGTTGTCAACAAGTGAAGCGAGAGCTTTCTGCGTTCCGCTACAGAGCAGTAAAAATCTTAAGCATTTTATTTGTACTTTGTCCCACTAGAGTTAAGGAGAATGAAGAGCCAAGAAGGCGGAGGAGTCCAGTTTAGCGTACCTTCCTCTCTACGAAATGCCTTCCAGGACACACCGTAAAGTACTGGACGACTGCAGGTGTAGAAGTAAATATGAATGCCAGCGCGGCATGGAGAATTCGGACGCCACAATCGAACTTTTAGATTCGTTCATTAAGTTCGTATCGTTTTACCTAAGTTTAATAAACACAACAGATACGCATAACAGAGACTTTAGTCAGTAATAATACGAGGGTCACTCCAAAAGAAATGCACACTACTTTTGTAAAAAATATAGTTTTCATTCTACATGTGTGAAAGTTTTACAGTGTGTAGATACATCCTTCCCGCTTGTTTTGAAACTCAGTTCAACCTGTTCCCGTGAGTGGCGCCGTCACAGCATGTCTTCAAGGTGGCTGCTACACTTGACATTCGTCAGAAGCAACGTGCTGTCATAGAATTCCAATACTGTGAAAACGAGACAGTTGGAAACATCCACAAGAGTTTGGAAAGGTGTATGGAGATGCTGCTGTCGATCGCAGTACTTTTAGTCGGTGGTTAAGCAGGTTACGTGATGAAAGCAAGCACGGCAATATTGAGGATTGTCCTCGCAGACCTCGTACTGCACACACTCCAGACAATGTGCAGAGTTAACGAATTGGTGACTGCTGACAGACGCATCACAGTGAACGAATTGTCACGCCACGTTGGGATAGGGGAAGAAAGTGTCTACAGAATACTGAAAGTGTTGGTGTTAAAAACGGTTTGTGCCAGGTGGGTTCCCGGGATGTTGACAGTGGCGATCACAAAACTCGGATGGACGACACTGAAACGCTCGCCTTACAGTTCTGACCTGACTCCATGTGACTGTCATCTCTTTGGGAAGCTGAAAGACTCTCTTCGTCGATCAAGGTTTGAAGATGATGACTCCCTTGTGCACGCTGCCAAATAGTGGCTCCAACAGGTTGGTCCAGAATTTTACTGTACGGGTATACAGGCGCTGGTTCCAAGATGGCGTAAGGCAGTTGAGAGAGATGGGAATTATGTGGAGAAATGAAAATATTGTTCCTAAAGGAAGTATCTACACACTGTAAAACTTTCAAACAAATGTAGAATAAAAGATGAATTAAAAAAAAAAAATAGTGTGCATTTCTTTTGGAGTGACCCTCGTATATTCTCCTTCACCGTTTCCAACAGTCTGCCACAGCTGCGGTAACTTTTCGATTCCACGACTGTAGAAACTACTTGGTTTTGAGGCGAAGTACTCGTCGAGACATTTTCGGACCGCATTGCCATCCAGAAAGGAAGTTCCTTGGAGATTATTCGATGGAGAGCGGAATAGGTGAAAATCTGAAGGCGCAACATCAGATGCATAAGGTGGATGCGGGATGACTTCCCAACCCAGCTCCTGGTGCTGTTACTCAGGCAGCTGAAAACGTCTGGTCAATGGTTGCCGAGCAACTGGCTCGTCACAATACGCCAGTGACTACTCTTAATGACCTGTGGTATCGTGTTGAAGCTGCATGGGCAGCCGTACCTGTACACGTCATCCAAGCTCTGTTTGACTTATTGCCCAGGCGTATCAAGGCCGTTATTACGGCCAGAGGTGGTTGCTCTGGGTACTGATTTCTCAGGATCTATGCACCCAAATTGCGTGAAAATGTAATCACATGTCAGTTCTAGTATAATATATTTGTACAATGAATACCCGTTTATCATCTGCATTTCTTCTTGGTGTAGCAATTTTAATGGCCAGTAATGTATATCTGTGAGTGATACTTTCTAGATATCGCTTGGGGGAGTTCATATAGCGTGACGTCGTCATACCGTAGATCGTTCGTTGAAATCCCTTGTGATAACAATTTGTTTTAACTATTTACGCGTTACACTCTTATATGGAAGAACTTTTCCTGACGTGTAAAAGCGTTTTTCCGAGTTTGTAGCAATGTTCTTATCGCAGTTTGCTTTCGATTCGCTAATTGAAAGCAGCAAACTTTTAGAGTACATTTGTATAGATATGTGTGGTGCCCTGACGGACATATGCGACAGAACAGACACCACTCGTGATGATGCAGCTAGTCCATTTGTAGTTTCACAGAATAAACGTAAACAATCGGAGCAATAGAATAAAGATATAATTGCATCATTTGTGCGGAAGTATTAATAATCCCATATAACACTTTCACACACAGTATAGTAAAAATATTGTCATGATTGAGGTATGAACCCATGAGCCTTGGTACTACGACTTAACGCTCTGCCAACTTCGCCGCAGAAGCTATACGTATTTGTTACTTACAGTTATGCTTTTCCTGTTCTCCATAGTTACGGCGTTGCTTTTAATTAACGTTTACGTCCGTTCTGCTGGACCAGAGCACATAGTGCGAACAAAATCGGAGTTTTGGTTGATACTCTATAGACATATAACGTTTGGTACCGATTCCAGTGTCTAATATCTCGAGGTTTCGGTGTTAGAGCATGCTTTCACCACATTTGCCAGTTCTAGAGTACACGGACATGAATCATTGTGGATTAATGCGTTTAAACGATCTTCGTCAAGCCCCGAAGGTCTTCCTGAACGGGGAGAGTCATTAACGTCAAAACGATCCTCCTTAGAAGGAGAAAGCCATTTTCTTGCCGTGCTCTGTCCAATGGCATTATCCCCATATACGGCGCAAATGTTTCTGGCTGCCTCCACTGCTGTCGTCCCTCTATTGAACTCAAACAGCCGGCCGCTGTGTCCGAGTGTCTCTAGGCACTTCAGTTCAGAACCAGGCGGCTGCTACGGTCGTAGGTTCGAATCCTGCCTCAGGCATGGATGTGTGTGATGTCTTTAGGTTTAAGTAGTTCTAAGTCTAGGGGACTGATGACCTCAGATGTTAAGTCCCATAGTGCTTAGAGCCATTTGAACCTAACAGAACAATATGTCGGAAATGTTCCGATTCCTCCATTTGGCACTCCATTTTCTAGCCTGCACAGCCCCACTAACTATCTCCAAATGACAAAATGACAACCCATAGAGCAAGAGGGAACAAAGGGACAATCGATAAATAACCCATAGCAACGGGAATACCAAGATGTAAAAAAAAATCGCTTCGAACTTACGCACCAGCATAATTTATCACCGGAATGCTGAACATCGCTAATGTGGAGAGTTATTCTTCATCTTCTAGAGATAGGTAATGCAAGAACGGGATTTGTAGCGTTGGTCATTAATTTGCTGACAAATCGTTCAGCAAAAGGTGCTCCGTAAACGTGCAGAAACGCGTCAGAACAGGGTGGACAGAAAGAAGTCCTTGAGCAAGCCGGCAGGGAAATTTAAATAATGGCGAGTCGAGGCGACATCAAACGGAGCCCGACAGCTGTTTAATCTGGGCTGGCTGCAGCCTTTGTGGCGGCGAGCGCCTCTGCAGCTTCTGCGACTGCGCCGGGCTCTCCCGGCTGTCCCCCCGCACGCGCGCCACACGCAGTGCGTTCCATTACCCAGCAGGCACCGCGCGCGGTCTATGCACGCAGGCGGCTGTCGACTCCAGCAACGCGCCGCGCGGCAGGTAACCTGCGTTTACTACGTATCGAGGAATGCTCGTTGTCCATTAAAGGACGACGGGTGTGACTAAAGCTATACATATCTTCGGCAGAAGAGCAACACGTGTGCGTTGGGGTCCGCAGAAATTTGTCCAAGAGGGGACAAGATTCCAAACGTGTCATTGTTGAGAGAGCTGATCAACTGACTTTGAAACGCGTCGTGCCCCGAGAAATAAATTTGGTAGCAAGTACACAAAGCAGAAAGTATCTTAAACGTTTTGTGGTTACCCAGTCTCTTGCAGTGTTGATAACTGTTATGCTGTAAAGGTAGGCATATTTCATTTGAAAATCTAAAGTACATATTTTATATCATTAGTATGAATTTGTGTGTGGGAAACTTTCTGAAACAACCATCAATTTGTCGTTAGTGTTGTGTCCGACTTCTTGGAAACTGAGGTGGCTATTAAATACGAGGGTCACTCCAAAAGAAATGCACACTATTTTTGTAAAATACAGTTTTCATTCTGCATGTGTGAAAGTTTTACATCCTTCCAGCTCGTTTTCAAAGTTAGTTCAACCTGTTCCCGTGAGTGGCGCCAGCACAGCATGTCTTCAAGATGGCTGCTACACTTGACGTTCGTCAGAAGCAACGTGCTGTCATAGAATTTCCGTGCTGTGAAAACGAGACAGTGGGAAACATCCACAAGAGGTTGGAAAAGGTGTATGGAGATATTGCTGTCGATCGCAGTACAGTTAATCGGTGGGCAAGCAGGTTACGTGATGAAAGCGGTCACGGCAATATTGAGGATTGTCCTCGCAGCGGCAGGCCTCGTACTGCGCACACTCCAGACAATGTCCAGAAAGTTAACGAATTGGTGACTGCTGACAGACGCATCACAGTGAACGAATTGTCACGCTACGTTGGGATAGGGGAAGAAAGTGTCTGCAGAATACTGAAAGTGTTGGTGTTAAAAAAGGTTTGTGCCAGGTGGGTTCCCGGGATGTTGACAGTGGCTCACAAAGAAACAAGGAAAACGGTATGCAGCGAATTTTTGGAACAGTACGAGAATGGTGGGGATGGATTTCTTGGAAGAATTGTGACAGGTGATGAAACATGGCTCCATCATTTTTCACCAGAGACGAAAAGGCATCAATTCACCCAAGGAAAAAAAAAAAAAGCAAAACCGCACCTTCTGCAGGACAAGTTATGGCTACGGTGTTTTTCGATTCCGAAGGACTCTTGCTTGTGGACATCATGATCAGTGGAACACCATAAATTCTGATGCATATGTGACGACACTGAAGAAACTTCAAGCTCAACTGAGTCGTGTTCGACCACATCGGCAAAAGCAGGTTGTTTTGCTGTTGCACGACAATGCACGGCCACATGTCAGTCAAAAACCCATGGAAGCGATCACAAACCTCGGATGGACAACACTGAAACACCCGCCTTACAGTCCTGACCGGGCTTCATGTGACTACCATCTCTTTGGGAAACTGAAAGACTCTTTTTTTGGAACAAGGTTTGAAGGTGATGACTCCCTTGTGCACGCTGCCAAACAGTGGCTCCAACAGGTTGGTCCAGAATTTTACCATGCGGGTATGCAGGCGCTGGTTCCAAGATGGCGTAAGGCAGTTGAGAGGGATGGAAATTATGTGGAGAAACGAAAATATTGTACCTAAGGGATGTATCTACACACTGTAAAACTTTCAAACATGTAGAATAAAAGATGAATTAAAAAAAAAATTGTGTGCAATTCTTTTGGTATGACCCTCGTAATACAACGACTTAGAACACTCCACATAAGCAATTCTTTATTTACAACAAACTTATCTTTGCTCCACCGGCTCAGCTGTTGCTATGAAAGCGCACACGTAGACTTCCTGTTCAGAAAACAGTCACATACGCGCAAACAAAGTTGACTTCGGTGCTATGGCTAATGCGAGCGTCTCGTAAACCCATTTCCCATTTACAGTCGTTCTCATCAGTCACTGCACCGAGTGTCAACTTTGTTTGTGCGAATATTAAATGAGCCACGATTTGAGACAAGTGCAGAATGGCCGTACCGTCACTTCTCTACAGTCACTAGAGAACACAAGTTCGTAGACACTTGTTGACTTAGTTTTGATAGCGTTGGCGCATAGGCACAGTTCGCCGGAGACGGAAGAGTCTCTTCACTCCCCAACGGTTGGTTCAAATGCTGTAAGCACCATGGGACTTAATATCTGAGGTCATCATTCCCCTAGACTTAGAACTAATTAAACCTAACTAACCTAAGGACATCACACACATCCATGCCCGAGGCAGGATTCGAACCTGCAACCTTAGAAGCAGCGCGGTTCCGGACTGAAGTGCCCATCGGTTGATGCGGGCTCTTCAGGCGAGTTGGCAGCACGACGACGTTAATACGACAGAATCTTCCTGGAAGTGGACAGTGCTGCCCACCTGGCCTCTGGCAGTGCTATTTCAGGGCATATTTCAGGGCAGAGGGGCGACGGTGGCGCCTCGGAACTACGGGAGGCGCGACTTCTTCCTAGCATTTCAAGTGGTTCAAATGGCTCTGAGCACTATGGGACTCAACTTCTGAGGTCATTAGTCCCCTAGAACTTAGAACTAATTAAACCTAACTAACCTAAGGACATCACACACATCCATGCCCGAGGCAGGATTCGAACCTGCGACCGTAGCGGTCTCGCGGTTCCAGACTGCAGCGCCTAGAACCGCACGGCCACTTCGGCCGGCTTCCTAGCATTTCATTGGCCCCTCGTGATGCTGTGCAGTATCTCTGCGGTGCTCGTTAAGTCTTGCCCCGCTTTCAATCCTCGACAACACCGTAGTTGCAACCAACTCTTAACAGCCTAAGACTGAACTGAAATGGTCCTCATCTCCGTGTTTTGACACGTTATCTTGCAGCCATATCAGATGGACCACAGATCTCATAGCTATATTTCGCGTGGGGTTGCGTTGTTTAAGAACCGTATAATTTCAGAAGGTTCAAATACTTTTAAACCTCGGAATATCACCTTTTTTCCCTCTCTTCAGCCCATAAATTGGTACTTGTATTTCTCCTGCGTTTGGGTCCATAGAAGTATACGTGAATATACCTACAGTACTACACTCTTCATACTCTACTACAGTCTCTCTACGGTTTAAAACTGAATAAAGTCTCAGCTCGCCTTCACGCGTGAAATGCAAACCTATTGTTGAGCCGAGGGGGCTGTTCTTGTATGAATTGGGGACTGTTATCGGGCAGTAATACTGAAGCCATATTTGTAGTGTGCTGGCTGTTTGAATTGTCCCTTACTGTAGCTCGTTAAGGGCAGCACAAGGAAGCTGCAATGCAAAAATCGGGTACTCTGTTTCGGCAATGTCCTGCCAATATTCACATCCACAAAGATTGCAAAACAACGCCGGAACCGCCGCCACGACAGGAAAATGGTACAATTTTCTGTGAACAACAGCTCAACTAAACAATGCAGTGTTAACTAAAGCGATAGTGTTTCTCCTAGTGTTCGGCAGTGCTAAATCCTCGGCTTGAGTAGAGTGAGAGACAATCATTTGCCGAAATAGGCTAGAATTCTGTAAATAATAAACAGTACAACGCAGGTTCCAGAAGGGGGCAATTTAGATAGTGAATGTCATTTCTGACGTACCCATTACAAATATCCTATCAAGTTGAGAGAATATAATGACAAAATGACAATAAAGAAAACATGTTGTTGGTTAACCGTACTCTCGAATGCGCCATTTCACGTGTGTTCTGTAACCTGAACATATTTTTCTCTTCTACATACTGACGAACGGTCACCATGGCTGTATTAGGATAACCGGCAAAAAGCGAGGATGCAATGAATCTCCACGGCGTTGTTTTCACGTAGGCCACTGTAGAGAGACACGGCAGTTCTGCCGCACGGCGGCCGGCCCCTGCAGCGGCAAGGCACGGAAGGAAGATTACAGTAACAGCAGTCCCAAAGAAAAACGTCTTTTGCATGTCGCACATTAAGTTTTTTTTATTTATCTTGTGCACCCAGACGCATTTCGCCTTGGTTGCAAGCCATCTTTCGTGGGTGTTAGATCAGCGTCTGATTCATTATTTCGGAGCCAAACAGCTTTCTCTCACGTGGCAAACTGCTTGAAAGTTGGCAGTTTTCTTTTGGTCACTGTTTTCAAAATACAGCACTTTAACTGCTATTTTCATAGACACCCACTGAAGATGGCTTGTAACTAACGCGTAACGCGTCTGGGTACACAAGATAAATAAAAACCTTAATGGGCAATCTAGAAAAGGCGTTTCGAACTACTGTAATTTATAGAGAGCTGCTGTGAAAATGGCCAGCACAGATGCTTGTTTAGAGCTGAACGTCCGATAGAGAGCACGGTCATCAGAGAAGGAGCACAAGCTCGGGATTACGAAAGAATGGGGGATGATAATCGGCTGCGCCCTTTTCAAAGAAACCATCCCGGCATTTCCCTCGAGGGAATTTAAAAAAAAACTATAGGAAACTGTAATTTGGATGGCCGGACGGGATTATGAATCGTCGTCTTCCCGACTGCGAGTCCAGTGTGCTAACGACTGCTCCACATCGCTCGGCGGCAAGGCACGGTGACATAGACTCTCCCGCCATACGGCAGTAGCTGTGTTTTGGCCAGTTTTCATTTGTTTATTGGTTTTCTGTATGTGGTCATACAGTCATTTCAACAGTGGAATGTCACTTATGACGGTACGAATGTAAGGATAACACAACATCCAGTCCCCGAACGGAGATAATTTCCGACTAGGCCCGGAATCGAAACGGCGCCCGTCCAGTAAACCATCAGCCATAGCTCGGTTAAAACGACTCTCTAACGCTGTGTGTTAATAAAAAGCCGGACATTTTTCGTACGGCGGGAACCGTAGCGCGCCAAAATAAGTGGAGGTACATCGAGTCTACTGGAATACTCGTTACTCAGATACGCAACGACACCAAGTGCGCCCACAACCAGTGGCAAATAGAGGGGGGAGGAGGTACCCACCCCACCTCCCCCAAACTCAGGAAAAAAATATAGTGTAGTCAAGTGTTTTTCTTTCAAGAAAATGATTTATAAGTCACTAGGCCGGATTTTAACAAGGTCGGATGTGAAAATTTTTTATGGCTACTTACAAGTTGCCATTAAATATGAAAAATATTCCATATCGCCATGTCCAGCCCTTTGACCCTCCCCCCCCCCCCTCCCCCGCCGTTGCAAACTTTCTTAGTAGAGCCAGAGTCCTTGAACAGCACTAGACGGGTGCCGGAGTTGCTTGTGTCTCTCTGGGACGATAGACAGCTGCGCATATGCTCGGGGCGTTTCGGATATCCGTAGAACTTTGACTTTGTGGATAAATGCCTGTGCCATGCGGTTATCGTCATATACACCCATGGGAATCAACAGTACCAATTTCTTTGTTGTTAAAAGGATAGTATCAATTAATATTGATTTGCTTCTATTTTTCGAATACAACCGACCGATAGTAATGATAATTACTGTTTAAGCCATTATTGTAACTCATTTTGGACTGAATTCTGCTGTCATGGTTTCAACGTAGAGTGTCCTGGAGAGGACAGATCGTAGATGGGGTCTGCACGATCTAAAGATGGCACAACGGCGATTTCTTCATTTTCTCCACAACAATACCTACATCCTGCTTCCGCTCTTACGAGCCGCCTTACGTCAGCCTCAATAGAGGTCACTTACGTAATTACGAAAGCTGCCACAAATCCACATGAAGGCCATCCTAGACCACTGCATCCATTACAATACTTACTTCACGGCCTCTCTCCTTTTCGTGTATCGCATGTCTCATATTCGGTATAAAATCAATGTTTCTCTTCAACATATTTACGAGTAGGCAGTGCAATGCTTATTACATTGGGAAGTGTTGCACTTTAAAATAACACAGGTCTGCACAAAAATATTTTTTGAAAGTTGCTTGAAATTTGATAACTGACTTTTATGTACTTTTCAGCGTTGATTTCAAAAATGCAATCCAGTTTTCTTTTCTATCGCGTCAGGTTTTCTCACAAAAAGGGAGTATTTTTGGGTATAATAACAAAATTTAAGCAATTTATCACATTTTTTCCAACGTTTTAAAATTTTATTTTATTTATAAATCATGTTTTAAACTACATTTCCAGTACACTTTCGTTTCTCTTTAAGCTCATAAGTCCTTATAATAACGCTTTCGCTATCTGTCGAAGTTTCTTTTATTGCTTTTCCGGCTGTGGACTCATTGAGGATCATCTCTTTTTATCATCCAGCAGTAGTCCGCTATCATGTTGACATTCGATCTTCCTTGATATCTTCTTTCCATTTCTTTGATGTCTTGGTGGAATCTTTCGCCATGCTCTTCACTCACATCACCAAGGTTTGCAGGGAAATAGTCAAGAAGTGAGTGGAGAATGTGAATTTTAATGCTCATGTTACAGCCCAGCTTCTTAAAGTTGTCGAGCAAGTCTGCGACGATTTTCTTGTAGTCTGGATCTCTTTTGTTTCCTAGGAAACCGGTAACTACTAATTTAAAAGATGTCCATGCTGCCTTTTCTTTTGTTTCCATTTTGTCCACAAAGTTGGGATCTGTCATTAGTTTTCTAATGTCTGGTTCAACAAAGATTCCTTCCTTTAGCTTTGCCTCGGATAAACCAGGATACTGTCCACAAAGATGTCTTAAACACTCCCCTTCTTTTGGCAATGCCTTAACAAATTGTTTCATCAACCCCAACTTAATGTGAAGTGGTGGAAGTAACACCTTTTTGGAATCCACGAGGCTTTTCCACTCAACATTTTTAACTCCCACCTGTAAGGTTTTCTCAAGGGCCAAGCTTTTATTATGTAGTGTTGCTTTCTGTCTCTACTGTCCCATTCACAGAGAAAGAAAGGGGACTTTGTATATCCACTTTGTTGACTAAACAGCATTGAAATCACTTTTAAATCGCCAAATAGTGTCCAATTGCGGTCTGAATAGCAGAGTTTGCTTAAAACTAGTTCAAGGTTTTCGTAACATTTTTTTAAGTGAAGCGAGTGTCCAACTGGTATAGAAGCATACTTATTGCCATTGTGTAGAAGTCTTGCTTTAAGGCTTCTTTCTGAAGAATCAATAAAAAGCATATTCTATTTTGAAACGTGCCGTAAGTCCAGGAACATCACTGCGAAGAAGTGGCCGAGCGGTTCTAGGCGCTTCAGTCTGGAACCGCGCGACCGTCCAACGGTCGCAGGTTCGAATCCTGCCTCGGGCATGGATGTGTGTGATGTCCTTAGGTTAGTTAGGTTTAAGTAGTTCTAAGTTCTAGGGGACTGATGACCTCAGATGTTAAGTCCCATAGCGCTCAGAGCCATTTTGAACCATCGCTGCAAAACACCAAGTCACCTTCTTGAGAGACGAAAGATACAAACTCCTTTTCCCTTGATCGATACCAAGAAAAGGATGTACCAGGAGCCAACATATGTTTATCTTTCAATCTACATCCTAAAACTTCTGCCGATTCTTTAGAAAGGCCTAGGTCTCTAACTAAATCGTTCAGTTCAGATCGTGAGAATGGAATGGGGTCGGTTGCGCCAGGATCGTAGCAATCTCTGTCTTCTTCACTATCACCTTGCTGAGCCAATGGCTCGTGATCATAAGTCTGGAAGAGAGGGTATTGGTACTTCAGGTCTATGAGGAACAGGGCGAATGGCTGATTGAATGTTAGGGTAAGAAATATCCTTTTTGTTTTTCAGATTGAAACCTCGTACGTTGCAAGATCAAAAATAGCAGTCATCACTATGATATCTGGGCTCCCTCTAAACCATTGGTATTCCAAAACGTAAGGACTGCTTTTTACATCGAAACCATTGCCTCAGTTCTTCAACACACACTGAACAAACTATGAGTGGGGCCCAAGGCTTATCTTGATCGCCTAATTTTATACAAAAATTGGCGAAATATACTTTTTCAACAAAATCGTAAATGTTTCTTTGTTGCTTTTTAACGGTAGAGGTATCACAAATGCAGCAGAAGCAATCTGGCAAGTTTATACAACCTCTGGTAGCCATTGTCCATAAAACAAATTCACAACACAAGAAAACCGTCATTACTTTCTAGTAACAACAACACGTGAATAGCACAGAATGAAGAGGTACTGTGAACTGAAGGACAAGAGCAGAAGCTCACGTCTTGGTGATGGTGGGGGAAGGGGCAGCGCGACAGACAGGCACTGATATGAAAGTACTGCTGGTTTCTCCTAATTACTCTGTATTTTACGTATATATAGTATAAAAACGGCTAAATAACAGTTTATGATGATCCTAAAAACCAATATACAAACTCACTAGAGTGCTGAAATATCGAAAAAAGCTTAAACTAGACAAGCAGTTTGTGAAATAACTGTAAGTGATGGAATTTTTTCACTATTTTTCCCGAAATCAGCGTTGAAAACTATGTAAAAATCCGTTAATAAATTTGAAACAATTTTTCTGTCGCAGATCTGTGTAATTTGAGGTTATGTGCTTTCGATAAACGAACTGCACGAGTAGATTCAAAATATGTGCATTCATACCATATGGAAAATGGAGCGAAAGAACATAGCACAACTTCATTTGACTTATCAGTTCTGAGGAAATATTCTGCCGGAAGGATAACAGGAAGTTGCAAGCCAAGGAATGCATCAAGAATTAGACAGACTATACTGTATTAAAAAGTGTTCATTATCTGTCTCTACATTTCAAGTATATGGATTGAAAATTAGGACTCAGATTTAAGTAGACGAAAATTCAGGCCAGATGCAAGTTTAGCGTCAGACTTCCAGCGAATCAAACGGGTAGAAGTGGTTTACAATATCTCAGTATACATAGCCTAAGATATGGAAAAAAATGACTTGCGGAGGCAGATGCGAGAAGTGCATTTGGGGACGAGGATAGCATATTTCTACTCCGAGCAGGTATCTATGGATAGAAAACAGTGGCTAGGGCAGGTAGCGGAGTCAGTTTTCTCATTCATAGAAACGATGGGCAATACAGACTGTACAATGTATCATAGAAAATAGATTGAATAATACAAACCTACAATTATAAACTAAAAAAAGCTTTCTTTTCTGGATTATCATCTATACAATATGTGATATAAAATTTCGTGTCTGTTAACCGTGCCTGGTGTAACATCACAGACTCGAGCGTAATTACTTCAGTCTTTAAGGTGGATTTCAGTATGTCTAACAGCTTTTGTGGAACGACAAATCTTATGGATCCCTGGTCAACCTAATGGGCGTGGATGTGCTGTATTTGAGACATTGTACTAATATAGACTGGATCTGTGGTCAAATCCTCGTGTGCTCAATGTGATTTCCCCAGAGAACTCTAAGTGAATGCTTGGGGTGGTCCTCTTAAGGAGGTGTAAATCATACTCCTTTTACCACTTTTTATGTCAGTGTTATAGTTCACAGACCTGACTGTCGAGGTAACGCTTGAGTCGAAGCGGCCTTCTTAATTCTCTGCTGACGTTGTCAATGGAAATTTATAAAAAATTATGATACGTTTCTTATCATTAGTGATTAATGTATACAGGAGTGTAACGGGTATAAGTTCTTATATTTTTGTGTGTGGTACCTTAAAATGTACCCACATCTCTGTGTCGAGTAATCTTTTCGCAAAAACGTCACTAGTCACACATCACTGATGTTTTCTGTATGGTCCTAACTGCCCACTGAGTAGACTACACCTGTGTTTTATATCCACGAGTCCAGACAATAACACACGAAAGTAAAGGAGAAGTAAGCGTTGATGGCTTAGTCCTGCCGCATGTACTTGGAAGTACTATCCTATCTAAAAACATACGAGTTGTAATAGCTATAAAATTAGTCAACAAATGTGAATATTTACGCTACTGGCCATTAAAATGGCTACACCAAGACGAAATGCAGATGATAAACGAGTATTCATTGGACAAATATATTATACTAGAACTGACATGTGATTACTTTTTCACACAATTTAGGTGCATAGATACTGAGAAATCAGTACCCAGAACAACCACCTCTGGCCGTAATAACGGCCTTGATACGCCTGAGCATTGAGTCAAACAGAGCTTGGATGGCGTGTACAGTCACAGCTGCTCATGCACCTTCAACACGATACCAAAGATCATCAAGAGTAGTGACTGGCATATTGTGACGGTCCAGTTGCTCGGTCACCATTGACCAGACGTTTTCAGTTGGTGAGAGATCTGGAGAATGTGATGGCAAGGGCAGCAGTCGAACATTTTCTGTATCCAGAAAGGCCTCTACAGGACCTGCAACATGCGGTCGTGCATTATCCTGCTGAAATGTAGGGTTTCGCAGGGATCGAATGAAGGGTAGAGCCACGGGTCGTAACGTATCTGAAATGTAATGTCCACTGTTCAAAGTGCCGTCAGTGCGAACAAGAGGTGCCGAGGCGTGTAACCAATGGCACCCCATGCCATCACGCCGAGTGATACGCCAATATGGCGATGACGAATGCATGCTTCCAACGTGCGTTCACCGCGATGTCGCCAAACAAGGATGCGACCATCATGATGCTGTAAACATAACCTGGATTCATCCGAAAAAATGACGTTTTGCCATTCGTGCACCCAGGTTCGTCGTTGAGTACCCCATCGCAGGCGCTCCTGTCTGTGATGCAGCGTCAAGGGTAACCGCAGCCATGGTCTCCGAGCTGATAGTCCACGCTGCTGCAAACGTCGTCGAACTGTTCGTGCAGACGGTTGTTGTCTTGAAAACGTCCCCATCTGTTGACTCAGGTATCGAGACGTGGCTGCACGATCCGTTACAGCCATGCGGATAAGATGCCTGTCATCTCGACTGCTAGTGATACGAGGCCGTTGGGATCCAGCACGGCGTTCCGTATTACCCTCCTGATCCCACCGATTCCATATTCTGCTAACAGTCATTGGCTCTCGACCAACGCGAGCTGCAATGTCGCGATACGATGAACCGCAATCGTGATAGGCTACAATCCGACCTTTATCAAAGTCGGAAACGTGATGGTGCGCATTTCTCCTCCTTACACGAGGCATCACAACAACGTTTCACCAGTCAACGCCGGTCAACTGCTGTTTGTGTATGATAAATCGGTTGGAAACTTTGCTCATGTGAGCACGTTGTAGGTGTCGCCACCGACGCCAACCTTGTGTGAATGCTCTGAAAAGCTAATCATTTGCATATCACAGCATCTTCTTCCTGCCGGTTAAATTTCGCATCTGTAGCATGTCATCTTCGTGGTGTAGCAATTTTAATGGCCAATAGTGTATGTAATGTTGTCCAGTACACCTTCCTCAGTAGGCAATAGAAACAACTGCGCTTATACTCGTTACGCTGTATTTGGATACTTAGTACTGGCAATAAATGCGTGGAACCAGAGATGAAAGTTACTGGTGAATCTTCTGTGTTGTATGGCCGTGGTCCATAAATCTGGATTGTTCCTGATGTTTCGTCCAGAGCTGCGTTGGACACCTTCGGAGGTGCTCCTGGTTTCCCTGAGCCTTGCCGACAGTCGACCAAACAACTCGGAAGATTCACCAGTAATGAAGTCAACAGGTGGAAGCCTTCATTCCATGAGCCAAAGAGGAAAGATCACGAGGGGATTGGCGAAGTACCATGCCTGCATTGCCGCAGGGCCGAACAGCTTCTGATGGTTATGGACGTTGCTAATTCGTAGAACACACGTTACCTGAAGCATATTTTGCGTTATTTTCCATGCACTTAGCATTTAAATACTTGTGTTCGTTTGGACATAAGCCCTGCTGACATACATTCGCACGTCTCTGCTCGCAGGTGCAGTGAGGACAACTACTGCCCCCCAGAGGATGTGAACTTCATCCAGGAGGCTGTGCTGAAGGAATTGCGCCTCAAGTTCGTCCCGGTGAAGCCGTAGCCTGCCTACCTGGAGTGCGACCACTGAACCACTGGAAGTCTGCCGGCACCATCACACTTTTCGTTTCGTTTCCTAATAGACTAACGCTGCTCGTCAGCATACGGAGTTTTTATTGTGCTTAAATTCATACAAAATGTACTGTCAAAAGATTGATTTTAGACATTTAGTGAATGGCCTTCTGTAACGCTGAATCGAAAATTAAAGCATTCTTTTGCGAAAAGAAAATAAGTGTTGAGACTGAATACATTGTCTAATTTTACTGAAAACTATTACTGACGACAGACGTATTCTTCTTAAAACTTGAGCGTCTTTATATTCAGACTGAACACTAAATAACCAAAATTCATTAAATAGTAACCCTCTTCTTCAGACAGTCTGGAAAGCAGGCGTCGACAATGTCTTGTAATTGGTATTTTTTTAGTCTGTACTCCCGCTGCTAAATGTAGACACAAAATAGTAGATTGATTTTTAACTTACCGGTAACCTCATATAGATTCTAGGCGCCACAGATTACTATGCACTCCTTTTATGACCCTGTGTAACAGTGTATCGGTGGCAGAAAAATTCTCCTTAGGTGCAGTAATTAACTTGATACTTTAAAGAAGGAGATTCGTTTTGAGCAGCACTAAGTAGGAAGGGAAACAGTCTAAGCAAATATTTTTCTCTACTAATAGATATAGCACACTATACGTAAGTATAAGCTGTGAGGCTTAATTCCAGTAGAAAGTTTATTTTTGAGCAGTCGACGATGACTCCAAGGAATTGTACTTAGGTCATGGAAATTCATCACGCAGCTAGTGAAAAACAACATTCGTAAACAGATGTGTATTTATGGACTGAGAAAAAGAATTGAAGGCTGATTTTTTTTGGAACCACGTCGTTTTACGTCATTGGGAAGCAGAAGTTTGAAGTTTGGGCCAAAGGTGCGTACAACCTTCCTCTGAAATGGTCCAAAAGCGTGCCGCCGCCCTGCGATGTTAACCTAGGGTTCGACGACGCTCCAAAGAGCAAGGTGCCGACACATGCGAAAAAAGACCAGAATTCTGAAGTTCACGTAATGCTTATGGTGGGTTAATGATAACACATTGGCAACGCCACTATAGTCGAGTCAGTAGTCCCCCCCCCCTCCCTCTCACCCCCCCCCCCCCTTACCCACATCTCATCTCTGCTCTTGGCGCCTCTGCGATGGACTTCAGAACTGCCGCTTTTTTCTTACGGGTGGATGAGAAAAACATTTCAGTCACGCCACCGCTCAGAGCTGACCCGAAAAGGCCTCAAGGAGGTGGCATAAATGTCGTGAATGAAACCACTCCTTACCTTAGGGCGTTCGTTTAACGGACATTTCGGAGTCAGAAATGATGGTGACAGTGCGATTAATAACAGATCGACGTTCTCGACAAACTTTGAGATTGCTGACACCCCTCAGACGATTCAGACTTTCCCTAAGGTCATTGTAGTCCTGCGGCCTCTCTGACATGATCTGACCGCTTTGAAATGTAGCATCACTACAATTTTTGCTCTGGTACACAGGGTGGAACTATTCGACGAAATTTTAACATATCCGAAGTAGCAAAGAGTATATACACATTTTAAGCCCTTCTGTTTCACATTCTCTTGTGGCGCGGGTACAGGAAGTTGCAACATAAACACATGTGTAACTAAAACGACAAAGGGTCCTTGTAAGACCCCCAGTTCAGTAACAACCTCGATGCTACATGCGTACCTTTGTTGAGCACTTTACAACTGTACCTGTACAGAGACAACCATTGACTGACTCCTAGGTGCCTGTGGGTAGGCAACCTTTCTCTTAGTCGCGCTACACTGCATCACTAGCGCCTGCTTGTGGGGATGTGGAATCATTCCCTGGTTTCACTGACGCTCTTTATGCCACCTCATGAAGCCTTTTTGTGTCTATTTAGTATGTGTGAAACGTTTTCCCCACCTAGCTATACGAGAGCTGTATGATTTCAAGGCTGAGCATCACTATTCTCACCGTCTCACCGCCATCGTAGAGGCGCAAGAGAAAGTCGGTGCAGGATTATTCCATCCTCTGGGAAAAATTGATTCTTTTGAGGGCGAAAGGGCTCACTTCTTTCCCAAAAATGCAGTTTACATGTGGAGTTCAGTTCTTGAAACAACATTAAACGTACGCTGAGGCCTAGATAGACTGATTTAGTTTGTGTGTCTCGTGTAAACGCTTGCCCTCCTGTGTAACAGAAAATTCGAGATACATTGTTGATACTGTGTTATGGTGTTCTGATTTATAACCTGAGTCCCTGCAATCTTCATTGAACTGTTTGTTTTTTCTTTTACATACTGTATTCTTGTTTCCGTTGAGTGAAGAGTTTTTGGATTTTGATCTTAACTCTTTTCTTAAATTCGTACCTGGCCGATGTCCACTGGCATTGTTCAGTTGTAAATTGTGCAGCAGTATTAATTAATAAATTCTGTTTGTTTAAACTGACTATTTATTGTTATTATGCTCTAGCACCTTATCGCTCCCAACACAACCCAGCTCGCTCTGGCACACATTACAAAGTATGAATTGTGTGTTTTGATTTACAATGACAGAAAAAAATCGCGGTACCAAGAAGAAGTTGTGCGACATAAACGGAAGTTGGTAGACGTGTTTCTACATCAAAAAGATGATGTCTACCCAGATTTCCGGCCAGTCGCATAGGAGTGAGGCAAATCAGGTTTGCTTTAAGTACACACTGACAGTTAGACACCTTTGAGATTGGACGTGGTAAGTTGATGTTTGTCAAGAATCCCATCGTACAAACCTCACTGAATTTGAACGAGGTCCTGTAATAGGGCCACGAGAAGCTGGATGTTGACACCACCGAGTAGAAGACCGTCGTGTTAGGTGTACGGCTCTGGTGCATCGTACTGCATTTGCAGCAGCAATCTGAGCAACAGTTGGCTCTGTGGTGAACTGTTCAAGGACAGCTCCGAACCAGACACCCTGAAGCCTGCGTTCCACTAATCCCAAGCCAACGCCATCTGCGACTTCAGTGGTGTCATGCACCCTGTGTTGGTTAGACGGAGGCCAGTTGAGGACCTGCACCCAACCTGTCTGTGTGCTAGACACACTGGACTTACACCTGGGGTTATACTCTGGGATGCGCTTTCACAAGACACGAAGAGACTCCCGTGGTTGTCCCACGCACCCTGAATGCAAAAGCCGCGCGGGATCAGCCGAGCGGTCTATGGGCGCTGCAGTCACGGACTGTGCGGCTGGTCCCGGCGGAGGTTCGAGCCCTCCCTCGGCCATGGGTGTGTGTGTGTTTGTCCTTAGGATAATTTAGGTTAAGTAGTGTGTAAGCTTAGGGACTGATGACAACTCCAGCATCATCCATCCATTACTCTACATTAAATGTTTTTTGGTTTTGTGATTTTGTTTTTCTGTCAGTGTCTTTTTGTGTCTATTGTCTCGCGAAAAGCTATTTACAATTTGTACAGAAAGCAGATTGCAGTTATAAGAGTCGAGCGGCATGAAAGGGAAGCGGTGGTCGGGAAGTGAGTGAGACAAGGTTGTAGTCTATCCCCGATGTTATTCAATCTGTATATTGAGCAAGCAGTGAAGGGAACAAAAGAAAAATTCGGAGTAGGAATTAAAATCCATAGAGAAGAAATAAAACTTTGAGGTTCGCCGATGACATTGTAATTCTGTCAGAGACAGCAAAGGACCCGGAAGAGCAGCTGAACGGAATGGACAGTGAAACTTCCTGGCAGATTAAAACTGTGTGCCCGACCGAGACTCGAACTCGGGACCTTTGCCTTTCACGGGCAAGTGCTCTACCAACTGAGCTACCGAAGCACAACTGACGCTCGGTACTCACAGCTTTACTTCTGCCAGTACCTCGTCTCCTACCTTCCAAACTTTACAGAATCTCTCCTGCTCCTGGTAGAGCACTTGCCCGTGAAAGGCAAAGGTCCCGAGTTCGAGTCTCGGTCGGGCACACAGTTTTAATCTGCCAGGAAGTTTCATGTCAGCGCACACTCCGCTGCAGAGTGAAAATCTCATTCTGGAAACATCCCCCAGGCTGTGGCTAAGCCATGTCTCCGCAATATCCTTTCTTTCAGGAGTGCTAGTTCTGCAAGGTTCGCAGGAGAGCTTCTGCAAAGTTTGGAAGGTAGGAGACGAGGTACTGGCAGAAGTAAAGCTGTGAGTATCGGGCGTGAGTTGTGCTTCGGTAGCTCAGCTGGTAGAGCACTTGCCCGTGAAAGGCAAAGGTCCCGAGTTCGAGTCTCGGTCGGGCACACAGTTTTAATCTGCCAGGAAGTTTCATGTCAGCGCACACTCCGCTGCAGAGTGAAAATCTCATTCGGGAATGGACAGTGTCTTGAAAGGAGGATACAAGATGAACATCAACAAAAGCAAAACAAGGATAATGGAATGTAGTCGAATTAAATCGGGTGATGCTGAGAGAATTAGATTAGGAAATGAAACGCTTATAGTAGTAAATGGGTTTTGCTATTGGGGGAGCAAAATGACTCGCGATGGTCGAAGTAGAGAGGATATGAAATGCAGACTGGCAATAGCACGGAAATCGTTTCTGAAGAAGAGAAATTTGTTAACATCGAGCATAGATTTAAGTGTCAGGAAGCCGTTTCTGAAAGTATTTGTATGGAGTGTAGCCATGTATGGAAGTGAAACGTGGACGATAAATAGTTTGGACAAGAAGAGAATAGAAGCTTTCGAAATTTGGTGCTACAGAAAAATGCTGAAGATTAGATGGGTAGATAACATAACTAATGAGGAGGTATTGAATAGCATTGGGGGGAAGAGGAGTTTGTGGCCCAACTTGACTAGAAGAAGGGATCGGTTGGTAGGACATGTTCTGAGCATCAAGGGATCACGAATTTAGTATTGGAGGGCAGCGTGGATGGTAAAAATCTTAGAGGGAGACCAAGCGAAGAATACACCAAGCAGATTCAGAAGGACGTAGGTTGCAGTAGGTACTGGGAGATGAAGAAGCTTGCAGAGGATAGAGTAGCATGGAGAGCTGCATCAAACCAGTCTCAGGACTGAAGACCACAACAATAACAACATTGTCTCGCGATATTTGACGCCAACTGCGATGTCGGCATTTTGTCACTGTCTCTGTTATAAAAAAAAAAAAATCTCGGCAGTCCACGAGTTGGAAGGCAGTGCTACTGGGGCGGATTGAGGCGCTTGGCGCACTCTGTCGGAATTAGTGGCGGAAGAGCGTACAAAGGCGATTCTGCGAGCAGAGTCTGGCGCGCTGTGCCCGCGACGCGCGGCCTATTGATCACGGCCGTTGCGGGCGGCGCTCTGCTCTGCGGAAGGAAGCGAGGGCCATCTGCGAAGATAAACACGCCGCGCCTTACTTATTCATTCGGACGCAAATCCCTGCCCGGCCTCTTCCCGCCGCTGCGCTCCGGATTTAGCAGATGCATCGGGCAGCACCGTGGAGGCCCGTCCTTACATCGATTCTTAATTCTTTATTTACTTTCACGTGCGTACTCGTCACTTGCTACTGTTCGCTGTGAAATCTCGTGATGAGTGAAGGAACAACAGTGGTTGTTTACAGTTGTCTAACAGATGTTACTTTCTAACACATTCAAAATGTATGACGAAACGGGAGGCTGTAGACGTTGGTCGTACTGGGAGCGGCACTTCTGGAAAAGGCGAACTTTCAGGGTCTAGTACCAATGTGGCACACAGCTTTAAGCTGTCCGTGAGACCTGGTACCAAGGAAGGCAGGATTGGGCTACGATTGTGGACGGGGCCGTAATCAATTACTGTTGGTTAGTTTATTTTTCAAACACGTACACTTTATTTGGAAACAACAACAAATAAAAGGTAACAATAAATTAAGAAGTGTTCTACGGCTGAAGGCCTTAACGACAACAAATTCGAAACTATTTCTCAGCTGAAGGCACCCAATAGTGATAATTTAAAAACTGTTTCACGGCTGCAGTCCTGAATAGCAATCTTAAGAACCAGTTAAAACTACTTCAACCTGCAATTACAGTTATTAAAATATTTTTAAAAGAACAATCATCAAAATCTCACTGCTAGAATACAATTTTCTAATTTAAATTTTAAGACAAGTAACACACACGGCTGAAGGCCTTAATGACAACAAAATTCAACTATTTCTCGGCTGAAGGCCCCAATAGTAATAATTTAAAAACTGTTTCATCGCTGAGGGCCTGAATAGCAATCTTTTAAGAACCAGTTAAGCATCTTCAGACTTGAAATTACAGTTATAAAATTTAAAAAGAGGCAATTATCAAATCTGACCAAACCAAGGAGAAAGGGGGGGGGGGGGGAGGGGGCGAGGTCGCAGACGTTGCTCCAAGGATCGACGTGGGAAAGTCCCTCAAAACTTCACAAGCAATGAGACAGGCAGCCAAGAGTTGCATTCACTTCACGAGATGGTAACTCAGACTAGTGGTAGTTTAAACGCGTGACCAGTAATCGGTTGCCGAATCTACCTAACGTCCGATGACCAATGCAACGATGTAATAACACACTCAAGCCGGTACCGGCGGTCAGCACTACGCCTTCAGACTCCAGTTTTTAGAGCATTCGGAAGCAGGAAGGAACCACTACTACCAGAACAGGAAAAAAGAAGAAAAATGCACCACCCGGCCCACAAGTCAAGGAAGCTGTCGAACTACACGCCTTACCGGACAGCAGCGGCAGCGGCAAGGCGAGGAACAGTTCACTGCATAACATATAGTAAGCTCCAGGGCAGGTAAAATGTTCAAATGTGTGTCAAATCTTATGGGACTTAACTGCTAAGGTCATCAGTCCCTAACCTTACACACTACTTAACCTAAATTGTCCTAAGGACAAACACACACACCCATGCCCGAGGAAGGACTCGAACCTCCGCCGGGATTAGCCGCACGGTCCATGACTGTAGGACAGGTAACTGGGGCGTTAGCGGCCACTAGGCAGGAAAAATACCACTAGTTGAACTTCACAAAGAATAACATACAGAATGCAATAATTAATAATAAGAAGTGGAGGAAGGCTAATTAGGTTCGCCTTCCCCAAACGCTCGACTCGCTGCTCTTCGTCTCGGCGACACTGCGAGCAGCAACACGCAATCAAATGGCGAGATCTCACAATGGTGGAGGTTTCACTACTTGAATTAAGGCTCACTCAGCTTAAACTTCCTGGGTCCAGTTGACAACAAGGTTGCAGTCCTCGCGACTACCGTCCTTCCATCCGGCAGTGCATGCGTGCCCCCAGTGGTTCCGGCGTGTTCGCGCGCTGTGTGGACCTGGCTGCTCCTCCGTCCCCAAACAGAACTGCCGACTCACACCACACGGAAACACAACAACGTTGCCCCACCGTTACTAGATATCGATAACCGCCGTTGCTGCCAGTAGCGGACAGACAACGCTTGCAAACGGAGTGGCGCCAGTGAACACAAGAAGATGACGACAACCGTAACTATACCAACTAAACGATGCCAACCTAGCAACGGCACCAACGCGAGCCGCAGCACGGCTCAGTCCGCAGGTTTCAGGACAGCGCAGCTTGGCTGCAGAGTGAAAGATTCATTCTCTTATAAGCGATGCCGTTAGTACTTTTAAAGCAAACTGAAATGTCTACGTTACATGTTGTGATATACACTGACAGGAAAAATCCCAATACCGAGAAATAATTAATGTAGAGTAATGAAATTTCGGGAATACTTTTGTCTAAGTAAAATATGCGATGTGTCGACAGAAGCGCCGACACAGTGTTATTTTGAGGGGGCCGATATGCAAGCTATAATCTCACGCAGAATATCTGGAAGTCTGAAACAGGACGCTCAATGAATGCTCTAAAGAAAAGTACGTTGCTTTTGGAATACTTAACTTTAATCCATCCTTGTTGTATACATCGTTCTTGTTGAGACATGCTTTAGACGATAATTATCAATTGCTATGTAAGGCTAATGGCGCCTTGCTAGGTCGTAGCCATGGACTTAGCTGAAGGCTATTCTAACTATCTGCTCGGCTAATGAGCGATGCTTCGTCAGTGTAGTCGCTAGCAATGTCGTCCGTACAACTGGGGCGAGTGCTATTCCGTATCTCAAGACCTGCCTTGTGGTGGCGCTCAGTCTGCGATCACACAGTGGCGACACGCGGGTCCGACATGTACTAATGGACCGCGGCAGATTTAAAGCTACCACCTAGCAAGTGTGGTGTCTGGCGGTGACACCACAATATGTAAGTGATTAATATTACAGATATTGCAAGATTATAGGTTAACGTAAGCACGAGAGAAGCCATTGCAAGTGTGAAATGCTGGTACATTAATACACGGTGTAAGGCAACCATGCAAACGCGCATGCATTGTGTCGTACAGGTGACAGATGTCAGTTTTTGGGAGGGGATTCCATGTCTGTTGCACTTGGTCGATCATACAGGGACGGTTATTGCTCTTTGTTGATGACAATGGAGTTGTCCCATACCTGCTCGATTCTCCGGAGACAGGTCTGGTGATCGAGTATGCCAGAGCAACATGTCGACAGTCTGCAGAGCATGTTGGGATACGACAGCGGTATGTGTTGGAAAACACCGCATGGAATGCTGCTCATGGATAGCAGCAGAACAGGTGCAGTCACCAGACTGCCGTGCAAACTTGCAATCAAGGTGCGTGGGATAACCTCTGCCGGCCGCGGTGGCCGTGCGGTTCTAGGCGCTTCAGTCCGGAACCCCACGACTGCTACGGTCGCAGGTTCGAGTCTTGCCTCGGGCATGGATGTGTGTGATGTCCTTAGGTTAGTTAGTTTTAAGTAGTTCTAAGTTCTAGGGGACTGATGACCTTAGATGGTAAGTCCCATAGTGTTGACAAGGGAACCTCCCAATCGCACCCCCCTAAGATTTAGTTATAAGTTGGCACAGTGGATAGGCCTTGAAAAACTGAACACAGATCAATCGAGAAAACAGGAAGAAGTTGTGTGGAACTATTAAAAAAATAAGCAAAAATATACAAACTGAGTAGTCCATGCGCAAGATATGCAACATCATGGGAACTCTGCGCCCAGGAGCGCCGTGGTCGCGTGGTTAGCGTGAGCAGCTGCGGAACGAGAGGTCCTTGGTTCAAGTCTTCCCTCGGGAGAAAAGTTTTATTTTTTATTTTAAGACAATTATTATCTGTCCGTCCGTCCGTCCGATGCGAGGTAACTGTGCCGTAGTATGGGGACGCTACACCTAAACGGAAAATTTTGAAAACGTTAGAAACATATGTTTTGACAGAGCACAGGGAAAACTGTGCGACAGTGAAACTTGTTGCATTCATATGTTGCAGTTTATGTGACAAACTCTTATGTTTGCATCACTTTTTTGGGAGTGATTATCACATCCACAAGAAAACCTAAATCGGGCAAGGTAGAAGAAGCTTTTTACCCATTCGCCAAGTGTACAAGTTAGGTAGGTCGACAACATATTCCTGTTATGTGACGCACATGGCGTCACCAGTCTCGTATAGAGTGTATCAGACGTGTTTTCCTGTGGAGGAATCGTTGGACCTATGACCTTGTGATCAAATATTTTCAGTTCCCATTGGAGATGCACGTCCTTTCGTCTACTAATCGCACGGTTTTGCGGTGCGGTCGCAAAACACAGACGCTAAACTTATTACGGTGAACAGAGATGTCACTGAACGAACGGACAGATCATAACTTTGCGAAAATAAAAAAATAAACTTTTCACTCGAGGGAAGATTTGAACCAAGGACCTTTCGTTCCACAGCTGCTCACGCTAACCACGGGACCACGGCGCTCCTAGGCTGATAGTATCCTTAAAGTTGCCTATCTTGCGCATTGACTACTCAGTTTGTATATTTTGCTTATTTTTTCATAGTTCCACATAACTTCTTCCTGTTTTCTCGATTGATCTGTGTTCAGTTTTAAAAGGCCTATGCACTGTGCCAACTTATGACTAAATCTGAGGGGGGTGCGATGGGGAGGTTCCCTTGTGAGAGCCATTTGAACCATTTTTTTTTGATAACCTCTAGAGTTCTCCAGTGGTCATACGAAATCACACACCAGACAATAGCTCCAAGTGTGTGTCTGGCATGCAGACAGGTTGCTTGCAGGAGCTGACCAGGTCTCCTCCTAACCAACACACGACCACCACTGGCACCCAGACAGAACCGGCTTTCATCAGAAAACACAACAGATCTCCACTCCGCCAGCCAATGAGCTCTCGCTTGACACCACTAAAGTTGCAAATAATGGTGGTTTGGAGTCAGTAGAATGCACAATGCAGCTGTTCTTGAAGTAACTCTTTTGTAACAGTTCGTTGTGTCACTGTGGTGCCATCTGCTGCTCGAATTGCTGCTGCATACACAGTACAATGCGCCATAGCGATACGCCGAACACGGTGGCCTTCCCTCTCTGCAGAGCTACGTGGCCGTCCGAAGCCTGGTCTTCTTGCGACTGTGCAGTCTCGCCATTACCACCGCTGCCAGCAGTCATGTACAGTGCCTACATTCCTGCCAAGTCTTTGTGCAGTATCGTGGAGGGAACATCCAGCTACTCCTAGCCCTCTTACACGCTCTCGTTCAAACTCTGTTCTTCATTGTTTTAAAGGCGTTCTTAGCTAACATCAAGCTCACCCACCCTCACCTATCTTGGCCTCACAATTGACCGTCACCTCACCTGGATCCCTCATCTCAGCTCTATGCAATCGAAAGCCCACAACCGCCTCAGATGCCTCAAACTCCTCTCTACGGTTGGGGTTGAACCCCTTTACCATCCTCTACACCTACAAATCCATGATCCATCCCATCCTCTGTTATGCCAGTCCTGCCTGGATACCCCCCCCCCAAATGCTATATGTCCCTCCAGATCCTTGAGCGCCATGCACTCTGCCTCGCCTTCTGTATATGCCTCCCATCCCCCACGCAGATGCTCTATGACTTGATTCCTTTCCCTCATCTGCACCTTTTCCTCCAACATATCAACATCCTCTACACCTCCCGCTGCCTTGATCCCCCTCATCCCCTGGTTGCTCCTCTCCTCTCTGCTCCTCTCCTCTCCAACACCCACCCTCTGCTGCAACTTGCTGTGTCCCCCCTACCCTTCACCTCCACACCCTTCATCTCCTTTCCCAAGGTCGCTTCTGTTTACTCCCCCTCCTGGATGATGTCCTCTTTCCCTCCATTTATCCCTACTATCAACTCTGACCCTCACCCCCCCTCCTTTCCTCTGTCCTTTTCCCAGACTCCCTCTGCCCCCACTTCCATCCTGTTTTTTCCCCACCTACCCTCTCTCTGCCTCCCTTCTCTCTCCTTAGTCCTTTTTGCTCTCCCCTCCACTGCCTTTCCCACTCCTTCTCGTGTTCGGCCTCCCCCTCTTTGCTATGCCCTCTCCCTCCATCGGCTCCCCCTTTTTTCTTTTCCCCTTCTCCCCCCTCTTTCCCCTCATCCGTCAGGGTCCTCACCTCCCCCCCCCCTCCCATCTGCCACTGTGTCACCTGTATAGTGCTGTTTTAAGTGAATGTTGTGCTTCCCCTGTCAGTGTTGTGAACAGCCACCATACTGTCGCTCGTGTGTTTTTTATCTCGTGCGAACAGAAACCAGACTATCGCCTTGTTTTTTAATTGTGCCTGTCTACTTATTGTGTGTCTTCATCCGCATCGTCGCCACAATGTTTTTATACTTTAAATTCCACAACTTTCAGCCATTTTGCATTTTTTTAATAATTTAAACGTTTTATCGCCTTTTTTCTTGTTTGTTTATATTCTCATTATGTTTTTTAACTTTTCTGTAGGCTGTAGAGCAGCATATTACGCTGCTGCCAGCCCGCTATAAGGGAAAGAAAAAACGTCAACTCACTATGTCCAATTTCAAAATTAACTAAAGCTCACTACTGTTACAGCGCGTTTTTTAAGAAAACCTGATTTACATCCTCATCATGGCGCTACTAGCGCCTCTCTTATGTGACTGGGGCAAAGTTTGAACAGACGTCATCTTTCAGATTCACTATAGAAACACCCTACCAACTTTTGTTTATCTCACATAGCTCCTGCTTGTGTTGGGATCTTTTTTCCTTCAGTGTATATACATCCACCTAATTGCAGCTTGCTGCTCTCAATCAACTTGTCAAGTACTGTTCGGCAATCAGCTACAGCCACCATTCAGTATTCGAAATGGAACGAGGCAAGGAGATACGACGGCGCCACTACTATTCAAGCCTTGGCAGAAGTAAACCGTGACACTGATCGAATCAAAGAAATGGAGATGTGGTAGCAGACAATTCTGGCGTTTACTGACGATGTTCTGATTCTTGGCGACACGCTGGAACGAACATCCACTGACAGAGCCTGAATTCTCCAGAATGCGAAGAAAATTGGGCTGCTGGTGAATGATGACAAAACCAAATATCTCGTTTTATCACGTCATCCATCTCTCCTCTCTGGCATTTTTATCAACAAGCATTGCTTAGAACGAGTTCGGAATTCAGGTACCTGGGAACCGTACTGACTAATAAAAATGAAGTGGTGAAAGAAATGCTCAACGAATAATAAATGCTAATCGTTTGTTCTGTTGTCCGAAAAGTTTATTCAAATCACGTCCGATACCTCAGAAGAACATAATCCAACTGTACATGACACTAATACAGCCGGTATATTTACATGGCTTTGAAATCTCGCCGACATCAGCTACAGCAGAAGAAGCAACCTGTGCCTCTGAGAAGAAGGTACTTCGAAAGACCTATGGATCCGTCTACAATACCTTATAGGGTAAATGGGAACGAAGAACGCAAGAAGACCTGCACCAGCAGCCATGACAGCCACGCATTGGCTGAATATTACAGCAAAAAAGGCTACAGTGTCCACAATCTTCGAGCCAATAGAGCCCTCCCGAACCGTTCTCAACCTGCTGGAAAACGCTCAGGGGACGTCCAAGAATGCGATGAATGGAACGAGTATTAAGAATCCTTAAATAACTGGAGCCGACAGCGGTGGGAGATGGAGCTGGAGACTAGCAACGATGGACTACCATCTGCAGTAGATATCCTCCCTATTGTGACTAACTTCCTTTGTTATCACGTGTTTTGTAAAGAGTACTTTTGTATTTTTGACAGTGTGGTTTTTTTTATTTGTAGTGCGGTTATTTCTTTTGTTCTTCTGCTGTAGGCCTTAAATTCCGTTAATGCAACAAATGATGATGATGATGATGGGATGTGAAATGGAACTATTCCATAAAACAGTCACAGGTAAAGCAGATAGTAGATATCGGTTCGTTGGTAGAACGCCAAGGAAATACAGCCAGTCTGAAATGGGGATTGTTTGCAAAACACTTGTGTGACCATTCCTGGAATATTTGCTCCAGTGTGTGGTACCCATACCAAATAGAATAAACAAGGAATAATGAATGTAAGCAAAGAAAGGCAGCACGAATGGCCACAGGTGTGTTTGGCCCATGGGAGAGCGTCACGGAGATGCTGAACAAACTGAATAGGCGGACGCTCGAAGATAGACTCACGCTATCCCGAGAAAGAAATTACAAAATTTCAAGAACCAGCGTTAACTGGTAAATCTAGGAACACACAACAGCCCTCTACGTACGTGTTACCGTGTACTGCTTACGTGTTATCCGCGCTTTTAGTCAGTCTAAGGTTAATTGAAAACTCGCGGCCTGCAGACGAAAGTACCTTTGTATAGCATAACCGCAAATTTCGCGTAATTAAAGTTGGTCCTCGTGCAATAGAACACTTTCGGCCATTACAGAAATTTGCTACCAGTTAACCGCCTGTTTCCATATCGGTCATTTTATCTATATTTACTTTTTATCATCTTTCTTGCTATGGTTCAAGTTATCGTATTTGGTCTGTCTATCAGAAATTATTATCAATTTTACTTACAAGTACTGGAAGTCAGAGACATCTCTTATTCTCGGAAGTAGGATACGTTTCGTGGCAGATAGCTTTCTTGAACTAAGACAGCTCATCCTGGTATCAGTGCACCACTCATATTAACTTTTATTAAGAAAAAGGTTTTGAAGCAACTGAGGTGTTTCAGTCGAAGTACGAGGTCATAAATCTGATAACTAGCTTTTTTAAAGACGATGTTTTAAATGCGAACGGAACCGGCAGTTTGTGAGGCATTTCAAACGTAATTTAGATGCACTGAATTATTCATAAAACAGGCGATCAGCATAGCTTTAAATTACATGCAACTTAATTTGATACATAAGACACGTCGTAATTTTGTCCTCGGACACCTCTGATGCAACGGAGATGGCATTAAGGCCACAGAATAATGGCGTAATATGGACGGATGAAGCAAGCAGACGCTTTGACAGATAAAATTGCTGATATTTTTTTTAGACGACGCTGCATTGTTTTTGCCTAATGTGAAGGTGGAAACACTGATGCAGCGAGATAGCTGAGTGCATCTCACGTGTTCTACTGTTTATGTCTGGAAGCCAAATAAACGAACATTCCATAAACTTTTGGTTCGTTATTTGTAAAATTAAAAAGACTCTAACAAAAAAATAGATCTATAGACCGACAAACCTGGGCAAGCAGCTACCTCGTGGTAAGTATATCCACACAAGTTGTGAATTTGGAATTCTACATTATTAGTGACTGCAAGTATTAATGCTGTTTCAAATAAACATTTGTAAGACTCAGTTTGCAGGATGTCCCTTCTGAATTTGTACAATTGGGGAAACTAATAGTTTTTTGCTAGTACTACTACTACGGAGGTTCTGGAGAGCACTGTTGTTACAGTTGTATTTTTTTTATTTCAGTTCTGGATTGTTTGTGTTGTGAAGCTGTAGCTGAAGTGAGCAGACACATCTACAGTGGTATGAAAGCGAGTGGACCAACGTCCGCTGACAGGATAAACAATGAGAGAGATAAGGAACAGGTTTAGAGATCACTTTCGTGAGGCCTCCACCTCGTAAAGCAACCCTGCTTCACAGGAAGCAAAATGCAACATGCTTTTGAATAGGTCAGTGTGAAAGGCTGCGTACCTAAAACCATCCCAACTAGATTGACCATTACGAAGGCCGGAACTTACCATGCCAGATAATTCACTGTGTGGTATAAAAATGTCCCATACGGTTCAACGTCAGTTTAAGACCAGCAAAGAACTAAGCACAAGTCCTGCGGAATCTTTCGAAAAGCAACTGAGATGCTCGATAAAATGAGCAACTCGAGACATACTTTTTATCTGTAAAGACTCCATTATATAATATACGTCGTAATGTTTTGAATTAGGGATGAGGAGCCTTCTCAGACATACTATAAAGACGTCATTAATTACGTTCCAGGGTGTTCAACGAATGGTTACCTAAATGTCTAATTGGGCTGAACAAAATCTTTCCAAATTTGAAGATTTCTTATACGAACACTTTATTTCCCAAGATCGCAATTATAGTTTGCACAGTGATGACTAATTTCGGCAAATTTGAACTGCCATTTTGAAATCACATTAGTACAATCAGTAACGTCACCAAAAACCATTACAGTTAGGATCTTTGTCATGATCGATAATAATGTTAGTTAGTTTATTGTGAGTGTGTCATAAGATAACGTTATGCAATATTGCGGCATATACAAAATTTGAACACACGGAAAACCCGGAGCGGTATATTTAATAAGTATTTTTCACACGCGGAGATGTCCAATTGACGTAATGCGGTGTGACAACAGGGGTAACTACCACATGCAGTCTTGGAATACCAGTATAGTAGCCAGCCGAAGTGGCGAGGGGTTCTAGGCGCTTCAGTCTGGAACCGCGCGACCGCTACGGTCGCAGGTTCGAATCCTGCCTCGGGCATGGATGTGTGTGATATCCTTAGGTTAGTTAGGTTTAAGTAGTTCTAAGTTCTAGGGAACTGATGACCTCAGATGTTAAGTCCCATAGTGCTCAGAGCTATTTGAACCATTTGAACCAGCCGAGTGGAAAATAGCAAAATGTGTCATTACGTGGACCAGAAAAACTAGCCAACAAGCTATTACGCTATCAGCTCATGAAGTCCGTTCCAGTTAAAGGCAAGCTACAATGAACTTTTCATCTACACGGATGGAAAGTAAATGAAAGACTCGAAATTTTCCGACGAGTCTCTCGTCAGTTTGTGTCGTGTTGTAACAGCAGACAGAAAAAAGCTTAAAAACGCAGGTCACTCTTCTTTACAAAAAAAAGTAAGATGGTTGTTCAGAATTACAGACGAATATCAGTGACGTCCCACGGATTCTACAGCGTAAGAGATCGAACTTGGAGTGCATCCGTACTGAAAGAATGGCTCTTTGGTCGTCGCACCTTATATAAGGGCTGATTGTTACGGTTCTGTGGCTCAGAAACGGAGAACTGGTCTGCCGTTAGCATGATACTGTCATGATAAAGTAAGGACATTGTTTGAAGGATGGTAAACACGAGTAGGCGACCAGGAGTTGGACGTCCACGCTCAGCGGACCGAGGAGGTCGGAGGTTTCTGTAGAAAGTGATAGGTGGCGCTTTGTATCAGATATGACGACAGAGTACAATGCTGCTGTAGGCACAAGTTTTTCGGAACACACCATTTAGTGCACATTTTTGGACACGGGGCTCCATCCAGGCAACTCGTACGGTGTTCCAGTGTTGACCCAACGACATCGTCAATTGTCGCTGCAGTGGACACTGGATCATCAGAACTGGATTGTGGATAAGTGGAAGCGTGTCGCCTGATTGGATAAATCACGCTTATTGTTACACTAGGTCGGCGGTCATGTGTCAATACGTTGTCATCCATGCAAATGACTGATCGAAACGTACACAGCGCCACCCACGCAGGCTGGGGGGGGGGGGGGCAGTATATACAATGGGGAGCATTCAACTGTGGTAGCAATCGAAGGACCCAACATGCACAATGTAACATTACCGTCGTCCATGCGTGATATCTTCCCCATTGGCGATGACATTTCCAACAGAATAACTGTCGTTCAGAATCGTGGTACGGTAGTTTTTGGAGCTTTATAGTAAACTCATTTTGATGTCTTAGCCAACAAAGTCATTTGATCTGAACCACTAGAACACATCTAGGACGCTATCAGGCGGTAGCGTAGTACTCTTGTGCCACATACCACATATCTCCTGATACCAACCAAGGAGTTGTCGGATGTATTCCATGCATAATCTCTGCTTTTTTGCGTTGTTTAAAGGTGGACCAACACCCTATTAAGCAAATGGTCATATCATTTTGACTCGCCATAATACACTACTGGCCATTAAAATTGCTACACCAAGAAGAAATGCAGATGATAAACGGGTTTTCATTGGACAAATATATTATACTAGAACTGACATGTGATTATATTTTCAAGCAATTTGGGTGCATGGATCCTGAGAAATCAGTACTGAGAACAACCACCTCTGGCCGTAATAACGGCCTTGATACGCCTGGGTATTGAGTCAAACAGAGCTTGGATGGCGTGTACAGGTACAGCTGCCTATGCAGCTTCAACATGATACCATAGTTCATCAAGAGCAGTGACTGGCGTATTGTAACGAGCCAGTTGCTCGGCCACCATTGACCAGACGTTTTCAGTTGGTGAGAGATCTGGAGAATCTGCTGACCAGGGCAGCAGTCGAACATTTTCTGTATCCAGAAAGGCCCGTACTGGGCCTGCAACGTGCGGTCGTGCATTATCCTGCTGAAATATAGGGATTCGCAGGGATCGAATGGAGGGTGGAGCCACGGGTCGTAGCACATCTGAAATGTAACGTCCACTGTTCAAAGTGCCGTCACTGCGAACAAGAGGTGACCTAGACGTGTAACCAATGGCACCCCATACCATCGCGCCGGGTGATACGGCAGTATGGCGATGACCAATACACGCTTCCAAAGTGCATTCACCGTGATGTCGCCAAACACGGATGCTATCATCATGATGCTGTAAACAGAACCTGGATTCATCCGAAAAAATGACGTTTTGCCATTCGTGCACCCAGGTTCGTCGTTGAGTACACCATCGCATGTGCTCCTGTCTGTGATGCAGCGTCGAGGGTAACCGCAGGCATGGTCTCCGAGCTGATAGTCCATGCTGCTGCAAACAACGTCGAACTGTTCGTGCAGACGGTTGTTGTCTTGCAAACGTCCCCATCTGTTGACTCAGGGATCGAGACGTGGCTGCACGATCCGTTACATCCATGCGGATAAGATGCCTGTCATTTCGACTGCTAGTGATACGAGGCCGTTGGGATCCAGCACGGCGTTCCGTATTACCCTCCTGATCCCACCGACTCCATATTCTGCTAACAGTCGTTGCATCTCGACCAACGCGAGCAGCAATGTCGCGATACGATAAACCGCAATCGCGATAGGCTACAATCCGACCTTTATCAAAGTCGAAAACGTGATGGTACGCATTTCTTCTCCTTACACGAGGCATCACAATAACGTTTCACCAGGCAACGCCGGTCAACTGCTGTTTGTGTATGAGAAATCGGTTGGAAACTTTCCTTATGTCAGCACGTTGTAGGTGTCGTCACCGGCGCCAACCTTTTTGTAAATGCTCTGAAAAGCTAATCATTTGCATATCACAGCAAGTTCTTCCTGTCGGTTAAATTTCGCGTCTGTAGCACGTCATCTTCGTGGTGTAGAAATTTTAATGGCCAGTAGTGTAGTTCCAACTTGCAAATTCATTCCAAATTTAGATAACTTCTGTATGTCGAACGTCCGCAGTAGCGCTAGAGATTAGTGTGGATCTTAGACTTATTATGGAAGCTAATGCACTCTCCATTCTTTGTATCTCTAAGCGCAAGAGACGCCTCTTCGATGCACGTGGAGTACAGGAAAACTAAGAAACGTTTTACATCTAGCGTTGTGTGTTGCCCTCTTTCCGATAACGAAACTGTCAGCATGCGACCCGAAATGCTAACGAGTATTTGTACACACATCACGGACAAGTAATCAGTTTGAGGGAGACAGCAAAGCGTTGCTCCCTTGTTGCGCTGGTTGCCTACGATGTTGCTGCAGTCGTCTACGCTCTCTAAGTGTGGCAAGGTCCACTGAACAGCAAGGTGAATGTTCTCGCTTTCCATCCACCGTGAAATTTAAAGGAGGATTTGAACAAACAAAACTTGAAATGTAATTAATTTCATTTACATTATGGATGAAAAAACACAACACTATTGTAATATTCTACACTACTAATGTAAGTAGGCTGTTTATGTTTTCTTATTGGCAACGTTACGTAGCGCTCAATATGAAAATCACTGGCTCTGCTGTGGGCAGTCTGTGTCTGCTTTGTATTGTTGTAATACTCGCCATTGTAGTGTTAGGCAGCTGGCTGTGAACAGCGCGTAGCGTTGCGCAGTTGGAGGTGAGACGCCAGCAGTGGTGGATGTGGGGAGAGAGATGGCGGAGTTTTGAAATTTGTCATGAACTGCTATATTTATATATGATGATATCAAGGTAAATACATTGTTTGTTCTCTATTAATATCTTTCATTTGCTAACTATCCCTATCAGTAGTTAGTGCCTTCCGTAGTTTGAATCTTTTATTTAGCTGGCAGTAGTGGCGCTCGCTGTATTGCAGTAGCTTGAGCAGCGAAGATTTTTGTGAGGTAAGTGATTTGTGAAAGGTATAGTTTAATGTTAGTCAGGGCCATTCTTTTGTAGGGAATTTTGAAAGTCAGATTGCGTTGCGCTAAAAAATATTGTGTGTCAGGTTAAGCACAGTCATGTAACAATTTTTCAAAGGGGACGTTTCACTAATATTTACTTCACCAACCGGTTTTCGGCTGTTTCGTCATTATCAGGTACAAAGATATTTATCTTTGTACGATCCTGATAACGACAGGTAGACTTTTCTCTTGTTTACCTGAAGCATTACAGACTTTCTACAAATCACCAACGCTGAAATACAGTTTCTGAATCAGAGACTTTCCACCTGATCTCTACTTACACACTCTACTACACTGTACTACGAGTACAAAATAAACGCCCAGTCTTTGGAAGCGGTAACATCCGTCAAGTATCTGCAGTTACATTGAAATGCTAATCTGTTGCATAGGTCTGTATACGGTCCAATCACACTGTGAGCGCCTCCTATGTTCGACGTCAATGTGCAACAACCACCCACACGATAGGACGATAGGGGCGGCGCTAGCAATGGACGGTATATACGGCATGTCGGAGGCACGCTAAAACACCGCAGTCGTTGTCGTAACGCGGAAGTGGCCAAGGGTGGAAGAATCTCTGAAATGGCTAAGTTTGTAAGCTGTTCGCATGCCGCCAGGTATAAAGTGTACCGTGCAACATGGGGCAACCCGAAACCGGCTCCCAGGGAACTGTGCTACACTACTGGTTATGGATGACACGGGTGAAAGGCGACTGTGGAGATGTGTACGGGCGAACAGACGTGCAACTTTTGAGCGACGGGCTGCCTAGATGAAACAATGAGCTAACAACAGTGTCTCCTCAACGACCGTTCAACGTACGTTGCACACAATTACCGGCCAATTTCACTGACTTCGATTTGTTGTAGAATCATGGGACATATTTTGTGTTCAGACATAATGACCTTTCTAGACTCCGAGAAGCTCATCTGCAGAAACCAGGCCGGCCGGAGTGGCCGAGCGGCTCTAGGCGCTACAGTCTGGAACCGCGCTATCACTACGGTCGCAGGTTCGAATCCTGCCTCGGTCATGGATGTGTGTGATGTCCTTGGGTTAGTTAAGTTTAAGTAGTTCTACGTTCTAGGGGACTGATGATCTCAGAAGTTAAGTCCCATAGTGCTCAGAGCCATTTGAACCTTTTTTTTGTAGAAACCAGTACGGTTTTAGGAAACAGCGGTCTTGCGAGACACAGCTGGCCCTCTTTGTGCATGATATACAACTGGCTCTAGATACCGGCTCCCAGTTTGATGCCATATTTCTCGACTTTCGAAAGGCGTTCGACTCAGATCCGCACTGTCGCTTGCTCCACAAAACTGAGCGCTTACGGTCTATCCCATGACTTATTCGGGTGGATAGAAAGTTTTCTAACAGAAAGGGAGTTGTATGTCGTCCTGAATGGGGTGACTTCAACAGAAACAAGCGTAACTTCACGTGTGCCCCAGGGCAGCGTAATAGATCCCCTGCTCTTTACGATTTACATAAACGATCTGGTTGTTGGTACTGACAGCGGCATTAGACTGCTGATGATGCTGTAGTCTCAGGAAAGTAGTATCACACGAAAGTTGTGAACAAATCAATGAGGATTTACAGAAAATAAACGCGTGGTGTAACGACTGGCAGTTATTGCTCAATGTTAGTAAGTGTAACGTACTGCGTATAACAAGGCGAAAATCCCCATTGATATACGAGTACAAAATGAACGCCCAGTCTTTGGAAGCGGTAACATCCGTCAAGTATCTGAGTGTGACTATTCGAAATGATCTCAAATGGGCCGCGCGGGATTAGCCGAGGGGTCAAAGGCGCTGCAGTCACGAACTGTGCAGCTGGTCCCGGCGGAGTTTCAAGTCCTCCCTCGGGCATGGGTGTGTGTGTTTGTCCTTAGGATAATTTAGGTTAAGTAGTGTGTAAGCTTACGGACTGATGACATTAGCAGTTAAGTCCCATAAGATTTCACACACATTTGAACGTTTTTGATCTCAAATGGAATGATCAGATTACACAAGGCGAACTCTACATTGCGGTTTATTGGTAGAATCCTGATGGGATGCAGTCCTTCAACAAAGGAAAGTGCTTACAATACGTTAGTTCGTCCAGTGTTAGAGTATTGTTCGTCTGTATGGACCCTTACCAGTTGGGTCTGAGTCAAGAGATTGAGAAGGTTCAAAGAAGAGCGGCAAGATTCGTGACTGGTACATTCAGCCATCGCGAGAGCGTTACAAATCTCATAGAAAGTTTGAAGTGGGACACACTTGCATATAGACGACGCGCTAAAGGGAAGGAGCTGCTCACTAAATTCCGAGAATGTAGAGCATATATTATTACCACCAACTTTCAAAGTCGTTTTTCTCTCGCACGATCCGCGAGTGGAACAGAGGAGTGGGGGGGGGGGGGGGGGGGGGGGGGAGAGAATAATACTTTCTCACAAACTGTGCCCTCCGCCACACACCGCTTGGTGACTAGCGGAGTATATACGTGGATATTTAGATGTAGATGTAAGGGCCGTTGCAGAAGGCCTCTGGTTCATGCACCCGTGCTGACTGCTGTTCATCGGGGACGAAGGCTGAAATTTGCACCTCAGTACCGCAAGTGGACGTCCACTGAGTGGTGACAGGTGTTCTTTTCAGGTAAATCACTCCTTGTGCTCCACTGGGCAGATGGTCCTTGGTGTTTACGCCATGAAACGTCTGAAAGCAAACACCTTGCAACGAGGAGAGAGTATTATGGTCTGGGGAACGTTTGCATGGGTTCCCTGGGTGGTCTCGTTATTCTGGAAGGCGGAATGGAACAACACAAGTAAGCATCTATCCCAGAGGACCATGTCCATCCCTACATTCAGTTAGTTTTTCCTCGGCAGGACAAAAAAATTGGTCTCATAGTTCACAGGGTACGTGCGTGGTTCGAAGAGCACCAGGAAGAATTCACCGAACTCTCTTGGCCACCAAACTCCACGGATTTAAACTCAATCGAGAATCTGTGGGACCACCTCGATCAGCCTGTTCGCGTCATGGATCCTCAAAACATAGCGTCGCTGGCCGCGGCGTCGGAGCTAACACGGCTCCATGTCCCTGTCGGTATCTTCCAGAATCTCATTAACTGTCTTCATACACGTCTCGCAGCAGTCCTCGCTGCAAAACTTTGTTATTCGGGCTTCTGACAGGTGGTCACATTAGTGTGACAGGACAATTATTAATTCAGCTGTTTTATTCCAAGGTATTGAATAATATTAACTACAGTGAAGCGCCAAACAAACTGGTATAGGCATGCGTATTCAAAGACAGAGATACATAAACAGGCAATATACGGCTCCGCGGTCGGCAACGACTATATAAGACAACAAGCCTCTGGCGCAGTTGTTAGATCGGTTACTGTTGCTACAATGGCAGGTTATCAAGATAATAGTCGGCGCACGAGCTATGGGACACAGCAGCTCCGAGGTGACGATGAAGTGGGGACGTTCCCGTACGACCATTCCACGAGTGTACCGTGATATCAGGAATCCGGTTAAACATCAAATCTCTGACGGCGCTGCAGCCGGAAAAAGATCCTGCAAGAACGTGACCAACGACAACTGAAGAGAATCGTTCAACGTGACAGGAGTGCAACACTTCCTCAATTTGCTGCAGATTTCAGTGCTGGGCCATCAACAAATGTCAGCGTGCGAACCCTTGATCGAAACATCATCGACATGGGCTTTCGGAGCCGAAGGCCCACTCTTGTTCACTTGATGACTGCACAACATAGAGTTTATTCCTCGTCTGGACCCATCAACACCGACACTGTCCTGTTGATGACTGAAAACATGTTGGCTCGTCGGACGAGTCTCGTTTCAAATTGTATCAAGCGGATGGACGTGTACGAATATGGAGACACCTCATGATTCCATGGACCCTGCATCTCAGCAGGGGACTGTTAAAGCTGGTGAAGGCTCTGTAATGGTGTGGAGCGTGTGCAGGTGCAGTGATATGAGACCCCTGATACGTCTAGATACGACTCTGACAGGTGACACGTACGTAAGCATACTGTCTGGTCACATGCATCCATTCCTTTCCATTGTGCATTCCGACAGACTTGGGAAATTCCATCAGGACACTTCGACACCCCTCACGTCCAAAATTTGCTACAGAGGGGTTCCAGGAACACTCTTCTGAGTTTAAACACTTGGCCGCTGGCCACCAAACTCCCCAGACATGTACATTATTGACCATATCTGAGATGCCTTGTCCTGGTCGTGCGGTGGCGTTCTCGCTTCCCGCGCCCGGGTTCCCGGCGGGGTCAGGGATTTTCTCTGCCTGGCGGCCGGAGTGGCCGAATGGTTAAAGGCGCTACAGTCCGGAACCGCACGACAGCTACGGTCGCAGGTTCGAATCCTGCCTCGGGCATGGATGTGTGTGATGTCCTTAGGTTAGTTAGGTTTAAGTAGTTCTAAGTTCTAGGGGACTTATGACCACAGCAGTTGAGTCCCATAGTGCTCAGAGCCATTTGAACCATTTTCTCTGCCTCGTGATGACTGGGTGTTGTGTGATGTCCATAGGTTACTTAGGTTTAAGTAGTTCTAAGTTCTAGGGGACTGATGACCATAGATGTTAAGTCCCATAGTGCTCAGAGCCATTTGAACCATATGAGATGCCTTGTAACATGCTGTTCAGAAGAGATCTCCACCTCCTCGTGCTGTTGCATATTTATGGACAGCCCTGCAGGGTTAATGGTGTCAGTTCCCTCCAGCAGTACTTCAGACATTAGTCGAGTCCATGTCACGTCATGTTGCGGCACTTCTGCGTGCTCGCGGAAGCCCTCCACGATATTAGGCAGGTGTACCAGTTTCTTTAGCTCATGAGTGTATATAAGAGAGTCTTCTTGAAATTTGTATCAGATATGTGTGGAATAGTCAGAGGATTTTATGTTGTTGTTGTTGTTGTTGTGGTCTTCAGTCCTGAGACTGGTTTGATGCAGCTCTCCATGCTACTCTATCCTATGCAAGCTTCTTCATCTCCCAGTACCTACTGCAATCTACATCCTTCTGAATCTGCTTAGTGTATTCATCTCTTGGTCTCCCTCTACGATTTTTACCCTCCACGCTGCCCTCCAATACTAAATTGGTGATCCCTTGATGCCTCAAAACATGTCCTACCAAACGATCCCGTCTTCTGCTCAAGTTGTGCCACAAACTTCTCTTCTCCCCAATCCTGTTCAATACCACCTCATTAGTTATGTGATCTACCCATCTAATCTTCAGCATTCTTCTGTAGCACCACATTTCGAATGCTTCTATTCTCTTCTTGTCCAAACTATTTATCGTCCATGTTTCACTTCCATACATGGCTACACTCCATACAAATACTTTCAGAAATGACTTCCTGACACTTGAATCTATACTCGATGTTAACAAATGTCTCTTCTTCAGAAAAGCTTTCCTTACCATTGCCAGTCTACATTTTATATCCTCTCTACTTCGACCATCATCAGTTATTTTGCTCCCCAAATAGCAAAACTCCTTTACTACTTTAAGTGTTTCATTTCCTAATCTAATTCCCTCAGCATCACCCGATTTAATTCGACTACATTCCATTCCCCTCGTTTTGCTTTTGTTGATGTTCATCTTATATCCTTCTTTCAAGACACTGTCCATTCCATTCAACTGCTCTTCCAAGTCCTTTGCTGTCTCTGACAGAATTACAATGTCATCGGCGAACCTCAAAGTTTTTATTTCTTCTCCATGGATTTTAATACCTACTCTGAATTTTTCTTTTGTTCCCTTTACTGCTTGCTCAATATACAGATTGAACAACATCGGGGAGAGGCTATAACCCTGTCTTACTCCCATCCCAACCACTGCTTCCCTTTCATGTCCCTCGACTCTTATAACTGCCATCTGGTTTCTGTACAAATTGTAAATAGCCTTTCGCTCCCTGTATTTTACCCCTGCCACCTTCAGAATTTGAAAGAGAGTATTCCAGTCAACATTGTCAAAAGCTTTCTCTAAGTCTACAAATGCTAGAAACGTAGGTTTGCCTTTCCTTAATCTTTCTTCTCAGATAAGTCGTAAGGTCAGTATTGCCTCACGTGTTCCAGTGTTTCTACGGAATCCAAACTGATCTTCCCCGAGGTCGGCTTCTACTAGTTTTTCCATTCGTCTGTAAAGAATTCGTGTTAGTATTTTGCAGCTGTGACTTATTAAACTGATAGTTCGGTAATTTTCACATCTGTCAACACCTGCTTTCTTTGGGATTGGAATTATTATATTCTTCTTGAAGTCTGTGGGTATTTCGCCTGTTTCATACATCTTGCTCACCAGATGGTAGAGTTTTGTCAGGACTGGCTCTCCCAAGGCCGTCAGTAGTTCCAATGGAATGTTGTCTACTCCGGGGGCCTTGTTTTGACTCAGGTCTTTCAGTGCTCTGTCAAACTCTTCACGCAGTATCGTATCTTCCATTTCATCTTCATCTACATCCTCTTCCATTTCCATAATATTGTCCTCAAGCACATCGCCCTTGTATAGACCCTCTATATATTCCTTCCACCTTTCTGCTTTCCCTTCTTTGCTTAGAACTGGGTTTCCATCTGAGCTCTTGATATTCATACAAGTGGTTCTCTTATCTCCAAAGGTCTCTTTAATTTTCCTGTAGGCAGTATCTATCTTACCCCTAGTGAGATAAGCCTCTACATCCTTACATTTGTCCTCTAGCCATCCCTGTTTAGCCATTTTGCACTTCCTGTCGATCTCTTTTTTGAGACGTTTGTATTTCTTTTTGCCTGCTTCTTTTACTGCATTTTTATATTTTCTCCTTTCATCAATTAAATTCAATATTTCTTCTGTTACCCAAGGATTTCTACTAGCCCTCGTCTTTTTACCTACTTGATCCTCTGCTGTCTTCACTTCTCCATCCCTCAAAGCTACCCATTCTTCTTCTACTGTATTTCTTTCCCCCATTCCTGTCAATTGCTCCCTTAGGCTCTCCCTGAAGCTCTGTACAACCTCTGGTTCTTTCAGTTTATCCAGGTCCCATCTCCTTAAATTCCCACCTTTTTGCAGTTTCATCAGTTTTAATCTACAGCTCATAACCAATAGATTGTGGTCAGAGTCCACATCTGCCCCTGGAAATGTCTTACAATTTAAAACCTGGTTCCTAAATCTCTGTCTTACCATTATATAATCTATCTGATACCTTTTAGTATCTCCAGGGTTCTTCCATGTATACAACCTTCTTTCATGATTCTTAAACGAAGTGTTAGCTATGATTATGCTGTGCTCTATGCAAAATTCTACCAGGCGGCTTCCTCTTTCATTTCTTAGCCCCAATCCATATTCACCGACTATGTTTCCTTCTCTCCCTTTTCCTACACTCGAATTCCAGTCACCCATGACTATTAAATTTTCGTCTCCCTTCACTATCTGAATAATTTCTTTTATTTCATCATACATTTCTTCAATTTCTTCGTCATATGCAGAGCTAGTTGGCATATAAACTTGTACTACTGTAGTAGGTGTGGGCTTCGTATCTATCTTGGCCACAATAATGCGTTCACTATGCTGTTTGTAGTAGCTTACCCACATTCCTATTTTCCTATTCATTATTAAACCTACTCATGCATTACCCCTATTTGATTTTGTGTTTATAACCCTGCAGTCACCTGACCAGAAGTCTTGTTCCTCCTGCCACCGAACTTCACTAATTCTCACTATATCTAACTTCAACCTATCCATTTCCCTTTTTAAATTTTCTAACCTACCTGCCCAATTAAGGGCTCTGACATTCCACGCTCCGATCCGTAGAACGCCAGTTTTCTTTCTCCTGATAACGACATCCTCCTGAGTAGTCCCCGCCCGGAGATCCAAATGGGGGACTATTTTACCTCCGGAATATTTTACCCAAGAGGACGCCATCATCATTTAATCATACAGTAAAGCTGCATGCCCTCGGGAAAAGGTACGGCTGTAGTTTCCCCTTGCTTTCAGCCGTTCGCAGTACCAGCACAGCAAGGCCGTTTTGGTTATTGCTACAAGGCCAGATCAGTCAATCATCCAGACTGTTGCCCTTGCAACTACTGAAAAGGCAACTGCCCCTCTTCAGGAACCACACGTTTGTCTGGCCTCTCAACAGATACCCCTCCGTTGTGGTTGCACCTACGGTACGGCTATCTGTATCGCTGAGGCACGCAAGCCTCCCCACCAACGGCAAGGTCCATGGTTCATGGGGGGGAGAGGATCTTATAGAGTTAAGTAATAATTTAACAGGATGTGGGTGTAATGGTAATTTTTTTTGAGATCTTTGAGCATATACAGGGTGTCCCAGCTATCTTGTCCACCCAAAATATCTCTGGAACAATAACAGCTATTGGAAAACGACTTTCACCGGTATCAATGTAGGGCTGGGGACCATGAATGTACATGTTTGGAAACATTCTAAAACGAAAGTGTATGTGTTTTTAAACACAAACTTATGTTTTTTTAAATGGACCTCCTATATTTTTTCTTCAGCAATCCATAGCATGACAAAGCACATACACAATGGCGTTGATTGCATCGCAATATTCCCATTACATCGCGAGATATTGAGACGCGAAGTTGACGCTTGAAACACCCGACATGCGCTGCTAGCGCACGTCCTGAGGCTCAGGCGTGAACACCATGCTGCCCGTAATCGCAGCAGACCGTATTATTCGTTTCGGACCTCTTGATAAGTATGGAAGTGTGATTACGCATGTCAATCACATTGCGATTGTCATGCTATGGATTGCTGAAGAAAAAATATAGAAGGTCCATTTAAAAAAACATAAGTTTGTGTTTAAAAACACATATACTTTCGTTTTAGAATGTTTCCAAATATGTACATTCATGGGCCCCAGCCCTACATTGATACCGGTGAAAGTCGTTTCCCAATAACTGTTATTGTTCCAGAGATATTTATGGTGGACAAGATAGCTGGGACACCCTGTATATCATTTTATAATGAGTAATAATTGCTGTTACTTTGGAAAATCTCGCTGTTTTGCATTTGTGCATGTGCTTTTGGTGTACAAAACGTGCAACGATACGGCGCCACCCACCACGGCTTGCGCGGCACTTGTGCTTCCTGCAAGTGCGTCGACATGGAGCACGCGAGGGCAAGAGATAAATTGAAGGCTGTGGATGAGTGCGAAGGAGAGCTTTTGGCTCTTCGAGAACGACGTGCAATTAAGTCAGAATAGCCGCTCACGTGAACGCTGCCACGCCCATACTGATTTTGACGGGTATGGTCAGACAGCGAGCCTAACAGTGCAGAATCAGCGAGAGGCGAGCACACATTAGACGAGAAGACGCGGTGTGGGGAGCAAGTACCGCAGTGTGCTGCGAATCCTTGGTGGCTACGTTCATTCTCTCAGTCTGTTCGGATGAATGGTGAGCTTCCGTTTCTAACTAGAGCTATGTTACGCTGGGCTCAAAGGGGACACCCTGATTGTGGTTCAGCCTAATAGCGATCGTCCGCGGGAGTTTATTCTTTAACTGATATACTAAATTTACTATTTAAGTCTTGGTATGATATGTTAATGTCTGCCTTCCTAACGTGTCAGTGTTTGGGTTTAAATACATGTACAGTTAATACTGAGCTGCAGGCACATGTACTGTCACTTTCGCGTTTTACTGTGAGCAGGCCAAGATCGCCGCGTTTTCTATCAAAGATTTATCATTTAGCAGTCAGTTGAGCGGAGTTCATTAGCGAGCGAGTTACTTTCAATTTCATGCGCAGTAAATTGTCACAAGGATACCTCTGATGACATATGCATAACTGCTTTCCGATATGTGGTGTTTGTATTTACACTTGTGCCTTTTGTTATAGAGTTCTGAGCTGTTATTGTTCTGAACTAAGTTTAGGTGGCAAAGGTCCTTTGTGGACCAGTAGATTTTGTACCAATTGCGGTTTCTGAATATGTCGTGACCGTCAGGCGCTCGTGTTCTAAACAACCTGCCGTTAAACAATCTGCCTTTCCCGTTTATTAAAACTTTGATAATATAAGAAACGATTTTAAATTAAAAACTTTATGTTGAGGTCAAGTGATTTTAATGTTCCACTAACAAACTGCTGTGAGATTTTTTTAATGCCTTGGTCGTGTTTATAGCGTCAAGTGTTGTCGAGTTTAGTAAAACTTGGCCGAGTTTGGTTTAAGTAACTTAGGACATTGGCTGTGGTCTTTTGTTCTTGAATATTACGCAGAGTGGTATATCAAGTAAACTGAAATAAATCAGAAACATGTGATGTTCGCTTTTGCTTGTTGTAAATTTTCATCGGCATTTTGCGGCATTCATGTTGTTTAATTAGATGAACTATCCTTCACTGTAAACATGTACGGCCGCCATCCATTTAATGTTGCGTAAGTAACTAGTCTTTCTTTTTTGGTTGTTAATAAATTCTTACGAGCCTCTGGGCTGTTCAGAACTCTGTTTTATAGATTAGTGAATGTGTAAAAGCAATTTGAATTGCACCTTTATAACTTGGTTTTTATATTTTGTAAAATTATAAAGCCCAGTGGCTGTTGCTGTCCTGGATATTTTAAATACAAAATTTCAGTTCATATTGTTTGGCTCCATGCTCGAAGTACCAATATGGGTTGTTTGTGGAATTGTTGTTTCTAAATAAAATTGTTTAAGATTATTTGAAGAGTCTGGCATAGTGTTTTACCACATGCGGATGCTTGTAGCTACCTATATATACCATAGAAAAGGTAAAGCATTTCAAAGTGGCTCTGTGAAGTTATCTTCTAAACTGCAAAAGGAAAAGTCTCTCCAAAAAGCTTGTAACGGAGTGATTTTGTCAAACACATAACGTAGGTTGCGAAGCCTCAGCCTCCGTCCAGACCAGTCACCACCACAAAGGAAGAGAGAATATTAAATTAAACCTTTAATTCTGATCACAGATTCAAATTCCCAATAAAATTCCGAGTGAATTGATACCAAACCGGTCAGTTAATTAAATGACTTGTCAATTTTCATTACGCATTTAATTCTACTAAACTAATTTTCCCAGGCCATCAGACACTACCGAGGTATTGTCTACGTAGGAGATCATTGGTTGGGGGAGGAGGGGGGAGGGGGATAATTTTGGCTTTCCGCGTTTATATAATATAGAAAACGCCCACGGTGGCGAAATCTAGCTTGGTTTCCTGGCCATTATTCCCAATCGTCGTTGAAGCCACGCCGTGAAATAGGAAGTCTCCCGCGTTCTGGGAATCCGCGCCTGTTCAGCCCACCCAACTTGAAGGCAGGAACTTAGCCGCTCCAGTCGGCCAGAACAGCAGGGACGTTATACTTCCAACTCCTGTTAGGTTGGTTTCAAGGACCTTTCCGCATACTGCGGAGGTCCACTGTAGTTTATCGCCTAAGTCTTTCAAATGTGTGAATTCCTAAGGGACCAAACTGCTGAGGTCATCGGTTCCTAGACTTACACACTACTTAAACTAACTTATGCTAAGAACAGCACGCACATCCGTGCTCGTGGAGGACTCGAACCTCCGGCGGGAAGGCCGTGCAATCCGTGACATGGTGCCTCAAACCGCGCAGTTCCTCCGTGCGGCGCCTTAGTCTTTAACTACCCTGGAGAGCAGCTTTCCATGCATTCCATTGCAGTTTCTGAAGGTGTCGACATCACGAGGTTCGTCGTGCTGCAGTCACCGCCATTTTGTGGCAAGTGTCGTCTACCATTACCATCGAAGCAGTCTTGTGTTAGCCATCTGCGAGTTGCTCTTGATGTTTAGAATTACGAAGAACGCCGCAATTACTGTGGCTGCGACCGTGCTGCCGCCACGTAGGCACTACGAGATAAAGGCGCTGCAAGTCACATAGAATGCGGTGCTCTATTGTTCGACCCCTGACACTGAGACTGCATTCTAGACCCATAGCTGGCTTCTTTCATCATAGTGATTCACGTTAATTCTTCTCCATGCTCTCTCTAGAGACTGGTCTTTATTCTGAAGACGTTATTGTTCGTGTGACCTTTACATATTTTGATCTGTCCTACAGCAAGTACACTGCTCGCCAAGCGGCTGCATTATTGTGAGTTACAGTTTAGGAAACTTGTTGCAGCCGGCCGCTGTGACCGAGTGGTTCTCGGCGCTTTAGTCCGGAACCGCGCTGCAGCGACGGTCGCAGATTCGAATCCTGCGTCGGGCATGGATGTCTGTGATGTCCTTAGGTTAGTTAGGTTTTAGTAGTTCTAAGTTCTAGGGGACTGATGACATCAGAAGTTAAGTCCCATAGTGCTTAGAGCCATTTGAACCATTTTTGAAACTTGTTGCAGGGATACCTCTCATTTACGTCTCCATTTTATGAGCAGATGCCTTGCTGTACTATATTGACTTTCACTGGCCTGTACCTTCCCTTTCTGTTAATATATTTTTTAGTAGGCGGAGAAACACTTGGTGTAAGATAATAGTCCGACGCCTGGGACAGATGATCTGCAGGTAAGTGATCTGCTAGGGAACAATAATAGTTAGTACAACTCTGAAGGCCGTATCTTCCATCCGTTCCATCTGTATTAACTCAGGGGAGACGACAGAAACTCCAGCCACAGCTACAGCTATACACCCAACAAACACGCTAAAAGCTGTTGTGACACTTTCGCCCTAGAAACAATGTGTGATACGCTACAGAAGATCTCAGTGCAGTTAGATTATTAAATCAGCTTATTACAGTCTCTTTGCAGATATTCATTGTTTCTCTACTTAATCTGCACGTTACAGTCTTTTAAAAAAGTCCATGGTTATTCCGTGAGTTGTTACATTTTCTGATGCGAACATAAATGTGATGCTTTAGGGAAACTGGTGTTTCAGATCACTTAGTTTGTTGCACAAAGTTAATTGTTGGGCTCGGTACGGAAGCGCCGGGCCACTTAGTAAATATCAATATCTATATCAACATCTACTTGGATCCTCTGCACATCACACTTAAAATGCCTGGCAGAGGCTTCATCGAAGCACCTTCACAATAATTCTCTATTGTTCCATACTCGAACAGCGCATGGAAGGAACGAACACCTACACCTATCCGTGTAGTTCTGATTTCCCTTATTTTATTATGACGGTGTTTCCTCTCTATGTAGATCGGTATCAACGAAATATTTTCGTGTTCGGGGGGAAAGTTGGTGAATGAAATTTCGTGAGAAGATTCCACCGTAACGAGAAACGCCTTGCTTTTAAATGATATCCATCCCAAACCCAGTATCATGTCCGTGACACTCTCTCCCTTATATCTCGGGCGTTACATCTTCTAAGTGTTCTGCCAATAAGACGCAGTCTTTGGCTTCTGTGTGTTTTTCCAGTTTTAGCTGTTCGCAATTGTAATTCCTAGGTATTTAGTTGAATTGACGCCTTTTAGATTTGACTGATTTATCGTTCAACCGAAGTTTAAGGGATTCCTTTTAGCTCACTTGTGGATGACCTCACACGTTTCATTATTTAGGGTAAGTTGCCAGTTTTCGCACCATACAGATATCTTTTCTAAATCGTTTTGCAATGTGTTTTGACCTTCTGTTGATTTCACTAAACGATAAACGACAGCATCTGCAAACAACCAAAGACGGCTGCTCACATTGTCTCCTAAATCGTTTATATAAATAAAAAAAAAGCAGAGGGCCTATAGCACTATTTTGGAGAACGCAAGAAATCACTTCTCTTTTACTCGATGACTTTCCGTCAGTTACTACGAACAGTGACGTCTTTGACAGGAAATCACGAATCTAGTCGCATAACTAAGACTATAGTCCATAAGCACGCGATTTAATTACAAGCCCTTTGTGAGGGACGGTGTTATAATCCTTTTGGAAACCTAGAAATACGGAATCAATTTGAAATTCCTTGTCGATAGCGCTAGAGCTAGTTGTATTTCGTAAGAACGATGTTTTCTAAATGCGTGTTTTGACTATGTGTCAACAGACTGTTCTCTTCGAGGTAATTCATAATGTTCGAACACGATGTATGTCTCAAAATCCTTCTGCATATCGATGCATATCGGCATTAACGATATGGACCTGTAATTTAGTGGATTACTCCTATAGCCTTTGTTGGATATTGGTGTGACCTGTGCAACTTTCCAGTCATTGGCTACGGATCTTGTATATAATTGTTAAGTATGGAGCTACTGCATCTACATACTCTGAAAGGAACCGAATTGCGGTATTCATTGCGATATTTACCTTAGGGATGGAGGAAAACCACGGAAAACCTAGAACTGAATGGCCGGACGCGGACTTGAACCCCGACTCTCCCGAATACGAGTCCAGTTCCATAACCAGGGCACTACCACGTTTCGTCTTTGAGTACTGCGACACATTAGGTCGTGCGCTGTATTAACTGTCTCTCTCTCTCTCTCTCGCCTTAGTCACATTGCGATATCTTCTTCGAATGTAAATAAACAACTGTGATACGTCTCTATATTAAAGATGCACCGAGTGCTTAATAATTTGATGGTATCGCTTAGCTCATTAGCATCGTATCCTCATAGCAACTACCTCATGGAAGAAACTACTGATGACAATGGTTACGATAGATGAGAATCTCCTTTAGATGCTTTCGCGGAAGAAGATAAGAAGGTGCGACAACGCTGCAGGTGGTAAGTCCCACAGGCAGTGTGGTCACCTCACCCTGCTCCAGTGTTAACGGGACAGGAAGAGCAAACGGCGCATTATATTTTAAAGGCGCGGAGCAGCAGCAGCACGTACGTGCTCTGAAAGAAGGAGACGCCGGCGTATCGAGCGGGCGGGACCGGGAGCTGCAATCTGCGGGGTTTTTGCGGGGGAGGCGGCAGGCGCAGGCACTG